>NC_133769.1:177765346-177824291 GCF_003597395.2 Chelonoidis abingdonii | reverse complement strand
TATAGGTCGGGAAGGAATTTTCCTCCAGGGCTGATTGGCAGGAGCCCTGGAGGTTTTTCGCCTTCCTCTGCAGCGTGGGGCATGGGTCACTTGCTGGTGGATTCTCTGCAGCTTGAGGTCTTCAAACCACAATTTTGAGGACTTCAATAACTCAGTCATGGGTTAGAGGTTGTTATAAAAGTGGATGGGTAGGGTTCTATGGCCTGCTTTGTGCAGGAGGTCAGACTAGATGATCATATTGGTCCCTTCTGACCTACGAGTCTATGAGATGAGGGATTGACTCTGTACACAAATTTGCAGAGGGACAGTAGGGTTTACAACACTTTTCTTAAACATTACATGAATGAAAAATTACATATAATGAAAATCCGATTTTCTTATTTAAAAAAAAAACTTTGATTTTTTTTTATCCCCCCTGACTAGGAGTAAAGTAATTCACCTATCAATATAAATAAACATAAAGGGTTGTCAAAAATGTGTGGTGGTTGAGAGAAGAGGTTTATGAAGACTCATTTAAGCACACATGATTCCACAACAAAACAGCTGCACAAGACAATTTTAGCCTTTGCATAGCATTGTGCACAGGTGTCTACATTCTGTGTATGGGGACTTCACAGTGAAGCTGGAAGAAAATATGACTTTGGATAGACTTCTCTTTGTTCAAGATAAGTGTGGAAGCAAATAGTTGGTATTTATTTCAGAATTTGAAGTTTTTTGCCTGGCCAATGCAAAACTATGTTCAAGGCTTATAGATAAAAACAAATCATACATATTGATTACTGTATACTAGGCAGGTTTGCTCAATTAGTTAAACTTAAGGTGTTTTGAGTATTCTTAGGCGTGGAAAGAATAGAAAGATATTCAGATTCACCTTACATTGAGTTGCACCTTTCTATTTATTTTTTCTCCTCCTTCAGCTTTGTCACAATGACCATTCCCTCCAGAATCTAGGAATGTGTTACCTAATTGAATGCTTACTATGTTTACATAAAAATGCACTCTCAAGCTATTCCTGCAGATAATGTAAGCTAGTAAGAATGTCTGTGAGAGGCTGTTGTGGTTGATGACAAAGTCTGCCACTGTAATGCCTCATTTCTATAGAGATGCACAGTATGCTCTTTTATTTCAGTTACAAGGTAAAACGGAGTTGTACTTTTTCATGCATATGACATGCTAAATATCAAACAGTATCTGGCTAAACAAATAAATTTGACCCTGTGACACTGTGTTTACTTCAGCTTAAAACTCAAGTGCTTGTAACCTTATCAGTGATCAAGAACGCAAGGGGAGTTTATATTTAGCCATGCACTGTTTTAGAATCTGAGATATGTTTGAAAGTGGAATAAGGACAGTACTACTGATGAAAACAAAATCTAATGTGTACATTATAACTGATGTTAATTGGGCCTTGATAAGATAGGCAGATGTGAATCCAAATCAAAGCTTTTTTCAAAAACACTCAGCAGCCTATTAATCATGCAGAAATATATAAGAATTACAAAAAGTCAGGCTCACTTGGTTTTATTTTTTGGAATCAAATTCTGCGCTGGCTTACATTCTGGGAAGATCCCCATAGACTTCAGTGGGTGTACATAGGATGGCATTCAGGGCAGAATATATCCCCCCTGTTACGTAGTTGGTACTATATTGTTAATGTTTCAAAGTTTGTGTGTTTCTTAACACTTGAAGCTCTTCTCTTGAACTGTGCCTTGGCATTTGAACATCGGTTTACATAACACCAAGTCCGTGGAGTTAGATATCTGTAATAAAGCATTTGTTTATCAAAAAGACAGACCCTTTTGTAGATTTAAAATATGTTTGGCTTTTCTGCATGTCTATACCATTTACATCTATTTTAAAAACAAGAGCTGTAACATAAATATACAGTTTTAGAAGGACTGTGATAAAGTACTTTGATTAAGGGAGTAGAGGTCAGAACTCTTGGGTTCTATTTCTGTCACCAGCTCACTGTGTGCCCATGGATAAATCACTTAAACTCCTTGTGCCTCAATGTCGTCATCTGTAAAATGCTAATAACCTACCAGCCTAGCTCACAGGTGTTCTTGAGAGCTTACCTAATAGTTTTAAAGAGTATTGAGCTCCTCAGATGAGAGGTGGTCTGTTATATCAGTGTGGAGTCCTAGTTACTATACAAAACATCAACGCATTGTACTAAAATTGGTGTGTGTTCTCTTTCAGGAGGAGGAAAAGCAGTGTGTTATACTGTGGATTGAAAATTATGCTGGATCAGGGTCCAGAACTTGGTATATTCAGTTCAGGACCAATGACCAATGTGAGAATGAAGTCATCTACTTCGATAAAAATGTGGTTCCACACTGTATAAACTCCACTTTGGATAATCAAATGTCATTTTAAAATGCTTTTAGGGACAAGTTAACAGATGCTCTGCATTGGGATCAAATTCTGGCTCTGTTTCAGTTTTAAAGTAGGGCATTTAAAATGTCACAGCAAGCTAGCACAGAGGAACTTGGCTTTGGTAAGAACCAGCTTGAGATAAATGAGTATTCATTTGACAAATAGGTTCTATTGCTATTTTTCAGAAAAGGGGTTATCTCTTTTTCAGCTCTGAATACCATGGATGATGTAACTTCAAATAAAAAGTTTCAGTTGTATTTTTAAGTTTAAACTTTGTTCATGAAATAGTCTGTTCTTTCCAATGGAAAATGCTAGAATAAGATTTCAAATGTGTAAAATGCTTGAGCATTAAGCAATCATTGCTTGTCAGCTGTTACCTCGCAGAGGTTCCTATCCCTCTCTCCTATGAGAGACCTACACAGTGCTACCCCAGAACAATGTGTTTGTGTGGAAAGGGTGAGGCAAAATGGTTGAGGAAAACAAGATCTTCATGAAGTTTTAGGTAGACCTTAACCCTCCTTTTGTTCCACAGTTTAGGTTGCAAACTTTATAACCCATTGCAGTTTCTCTGGTTTTGGAGGTGCCCTAGTTTGAAGTGTGGTGGTCCTCCATAATGGGAAGACCCCAGGAGGCAAATGGGGTGATGGTGAAAGGTGAACTGGAGAAATCTGGCGTTGAAGAAAGGAGAACTAAAAATAAATGTGAACTTTTATTTTTAGAAGTGTACTATCTAGATAAACATCTTTAAAATATCCTTACTGGTGTTGTCATTGGGATGCTGGATTAAAACTGAACAGGACTTGAAAAATCCAGTTGCTCGGAGTGAGTTAGAAAGTTCTCAGTGTGACTGGTATATGTTTGGTGAGATGAGTCAGCCTTTAGCTTTTTGCAGAATTTAATATTTTATTTTTCTAGCCTTAATTGTTGGCAAGATAGTGTTCTGAATGTAAACTGGAGTATTGCTGTCTTTGAGTCTGTAGACAAACTGCTCCTTGTTGCCTCAATTTTCCCAAGCTTCAGCAGAATGAAATTGACATAACTGTTGAGGTTTCATTGCAACTAATAATAATCACATGGACAAAATGAAATCGGCAAGAACAATTAGGAAAGTTATTAGCAGCATTGAGAGGTAGGCATTGAAGCTATTCACTTGGAGAGAAGGATACAAACAGTATAGGCTGGTGAGAGGATAGAATACTTACTCTTTCCCTCTCTCCATCGTAGTAGAATATGGAATCTCTACAATGGTTTGGAGAATGAGATTCAGTGAAAAATTTCCCTCCAGCAGGGAAAGCAGTTTGAGGTGGCTTCAAGTGATGTCTCGGACAGTGCCCTCTCCCTTCTAGGAGCAAGGGTTGGGGGACAGGCTTCTCACCACTATATTATTTGTATCTTGCTGATGGGAAGAGGCGTTTATCCCTCATTTTTCATATTGTCTTTTAGCCTAGTAGCTGTGACAAACTTTTCCAAATCTTGAAACTGAAAATGTATGCTGTTTTGTTTATATTTTGCATTTCCTTGAAAGATGAAGCTAAGTCAGTCAATTTAATGTCCGTGTTCTCGTGCATCAGCACAACGCTGTGTCATCTTCCAGATTCCAATGCCACAGGAGAAAGTTTACATTTAAAGAAACCCCCAAAATACCTAAAACAGCCCGCTTAATTTTAAGTTAATGAAAACATTTCTTTTCACATAGAATACAGTTCCATTCTTGACGTTTATCCTTTTTTTTTGCAAGCTAAATTTTCAGCCTAAGCTACTTGCTGGCATCCACTGTCATTTTATGATTTTACAAAATAGGCAGCAAAAAGCACCTGTATAGAGAGAGAATTTTGATTCTGAAGTGTATTTGAAGGAATTTAATTTATTATTGGAACTATTTCATTGCAACTTGATTGCCAACTTTCTGAGAAAATAAAGGCTTTTTCTAGAGAGAGATTATGTGAGATAACTATAGGCAAACTTTCAGTCTAGCATTTGAGAAATAAGTTCCAGTAATATGAGTTGAATGCTCTGGGATAGAGCTAATGGATGGGGAGGAAAGATGTCTCTGAAGGGGGAGAACTTAGGTCCTTGCTTTTGCTTTCTTTGTTAAACCAGTCCCCTTTAGCCTCTCCATACACTCATTTCCAGCAGAGGTCCAGACAAGGGTGGCAGGTTTGTAGAAATTTTGGTCGTGCCCAGAACCCACCTGCTCTAAACTCTGCCTCCCCCAAACTCTTCCCCCCACCTTCCTAAAGCTCTGGGAGTAGTTTGGGTGGAGGGAGGAGAAGGTCTGGGGTGCAGGCCCTGGGCTGGGGCAGGGGATTGGGGTTCAGGACGGATGAGAGGTTGGGCTCTGGGAGGGAGTTTGGGTGGGGGAGGGTGTCTGGGATGCAGGCTCTGGGATGGAGTTTGGGGGCTGAGTGCAGGCTCTGGGGCTGCATGAGTGGGTAAGGATAGGGTGACCAGATGTCCCCCCCTATTTGTCCCGATATTTTCTCCCTCTCACCTGGTCACCCTAGGTGAGGGGTGCAGACTCTGGGATGGAGTTTGGGTGTAGGCTCTGGGCTTGGGCAAGGGGTGGGGGTGCAGGAGGGGGTGAGGGGTTCAGGCTCTGGGACAGAGTTTGGGTTCTGGCTCTGGGATGGGGGTGAAGGTGCAGGCTTTGGGAGGGAGTTTGGGTGTAGGCTCTGGGCTTGGACAAGGGGTGGGCGTGTAGGAGGGGGTGAGGGGTGCAGGATCTGAGGGGGGAGTTTTGGGGCAGGAGGGGATGTGTGGGAAGGGGGTGGGGGTGTAGGCCCTGGGACGGAGTTTTGATGCTGTGTGCAGGTTCCAGGCTGGGACAGGGGATGAGGGATGCAGGCGCTGGGATTGAGTTTGGGTGCAGGCTGGGGGTGGGGGTCCAGGCTCTGGGAGGGAGTTCGGGGATGGGAGGGGGTGCAGGCTCTGAGAGAGAGTTTGGGGATGGGGGCGAAGGGAGGGAGTGCAGGCTCTGGGAGGGAGTTGGTGGGTTGCAGGCTCTGGGAGGGGGTGGGGGATGCAGTGCTTATCTGGGGCTCCTAGGCAGGGCAGACTGGGAGCCTCCGTGTGTTGCTATCCCCAGGCACTGCCCCTGCAGCTTCCTATGGGCTGCAGGGGCGCTTGGGGTGGGACACAGACCCACCCCGCCCAGGGGCTGCAGGGAGGGGCCAGCAGCCATGTGGAGTGAGCAGGGAGGAAGCTACTCAGCTCTGTTGCGCTACCAGTGGTGAGTGGGGGCCCCGGGCTGTTTTAAATGGGGGATGTGTGTGGGGAGGGGGAGAGCAGAAGGCGGGGCTGAGGGAGAGACCCAACCCCCAAAATTGCTGGAGCCGGGCCCTAGGCCAGGAATATTCCTGGTGCCCAGGCACTATGGCCCCATAGGATTCACAGCTCATGGTCCAGATAATATTCCTGGACGTATCACATCACCAGTTTAGTTTTTGCAGCTAGTACCAGAAAGTATTATGTGCAGAAGTAGTACATCACACAAGAATGATTTTCTGCTATAGAACTTTCTTGCTCTGCATCTGAAACTGGGAAAGGTTGAAGAACTCTGGATTCTTGTATCCATATGCTGAATTTAACTTAAACAGGGAAATAAACTTCTGTGGTCCATTTTTTGTTGTTTAAGATTTACGGTGTAGTAACACCTAGAGGCCAACCAGGTCAGGGTCCCATTGCGCTAAATGAGTCCAGTTAGTAGAGGATAGGCCCTGCCCCCAAAGAGCTTACACTTTAAAATAAAATCAAATATTTGCAAAATTAAACTCATTTGAAGGTAGGGTTTTGTAGTGGAAATACTGAGGCATTATTAAAAGATTGTGAAATGATGGGGTTTAACTGAACAAATATAGTCTGGTAACCAAAACTGAGATTGGAGTCGTTTATGTACTCCACTATAGGAAGGATACCTGTGTATTAACATACATCGTATAAGGATTATCCATCACATTATGGGAAAACTCTTGCAGACTTAAATTACTTCCTCTTCCAAGAATTATAAAATGCATTTGTCCAGGCCATTTTGTTATGCTGCAGTCCAACCAAATGCATTACTGTATCAATTACCCTTTTCAAGGTGCACAATGTATGGGACTTAATAACATGGTGCACAGATCATTTATATTCCAGTAATAACCCGAACCATCTTTTCTATGTATATTTACAAGAAAAGGAAATACTCAAGGTTACAAATCTGGAAAGGAAATTTTGAAGTGTGGATTCTGTTCTTTAACATATGGAGACTTTATTATAGCTTTGGACCTTGCAAGCCTATAAGCTAACATTCTCTAAATAAAAGGGCAAATAAAACATTCAGTGAAAGGGTTCAAGAACGGTAGCTTGATTAAATAAAATAAAATAAAATAAAATATGTGAATCTTAGCTGTGCAGCTCAGAGCAATATTTGCTAGGTGGAACATTATTTTCTGTTTTTATAATTTTGAAAGCAGTATGCTAATCAACAATATTTGTTAATGCTTGAGAAAAATATATATTCCACTCCACAGTCTCTCTGGAGAGGGTAAGTACAGTGTAACTATCATTCTGAAATTTGAATAGGATATGAGGGACTTCATTCTTATTTTAAAATAACCCAAAAAATAAAGCCCCAAATAGTCAGTTGCTTATTTTTTCTATCTCTGATGAAAGCTTCCAGCTCACGCAGCACAATACCCCTGAACCATACTAGGATTTTGGTTCATTACTGACCCAAGGGGAAGAGTGCTGCCAACATTACTACTTGTAGCACCTGGATTTTCTCTGGAGTTCTCTTGTCCCAGGTTGACCAAGATCACAGGATATGGTGTTACGGTGGCTGCAAATGAGAAAATTTCAAGAAAGTAGCATTTCTTTAAGCCTTTTTGCAGATCCAACTTATAGTGTGCATGCTGCTCATGCATCACTTTTGACCAGTTAGGCTGATCTTCTGCTCTGCATGTCCTTATGCCCCCTCCACCCTCTGCCATTTGAGAACATATGGCAGAGTGGCCCAAACCACTTCTCATTTTCCACTTGCCGCTTGTGGCAGAGGCACAGAGCTTGGTCTGTGCCTTCTACCCTGAAGCACCTTTTCATTGTCTCAGACTTGTAAATATTAGTAATTACTACAATTAGGTTAGTGTAAGTATGATTTTCTGCCCTTTTGGCAGCTCCTTATTTGTTTTCTTGAAATATTCTTCTTTTCTTTTGACTACTACTTGGCACCGAGGTGCTTTCCCATCTATTGACCAAACTTAAACCATCTGGCTTTCAGCTGTGCTCATCTTGTGAGAAATTTATAACATTAACTGATGGAATAGGCAGTGTCTTTTCTGTTTGGGTGATGGTAACATTCTGGACCCTTGTTCTGTATGCCGTTCCTTCTCCCCCAGAACTTGCCTCTCCAGAGATACTTTGCTAACGCTCTGCCTACTGGAGCTGTCTATCAAGGGCATGTAGGATTGAGAAAAATATTCCTCTGGCTGCAGAAAGGGACTCTCCTCCCAGAGATTCCACTCCTTCAGTGCTTCTCTAAGTGAGGGAGTCTATTCCAAAACTTCCTGTTATCAGTACTGGGAGAGGTCTCCAACCAGCCATCCTCAAACCTCCAAAAAGAGCTCACCACTGGCTGGAAGCTTGCAATTGAAGCCTTGTACTGCCTCCATCCCATTGAGATATGAGCAGCACTCTGCAACTCAAGGTAGTAACCCTCTTCCCTGGAACAAGAGAGATTCAGGAAATAGTCTTGGGCTGTGTAACTCTTCTAAATAACAAGCCTAGAGGCCTGATCACCTTGGGTAAGCTAGTGGGGCAGCAAAGCCTGGTACTGGCAAAGACTTCTCACTGGCAGACACCCTCTTTACCAGATGCCTTAATGTACTGGCACACCTGTTACTACGTCCTCATGTTGAGCACCCAGCATTAGCCTATTGATCATTTATATAAATTTTTTTGGATAGATTTTTTTTTTTTTTTTTTTTTTTTTATTTTCCGCTAAGTGAAAGGAATTCTCTGCTTCTTTAGATTGTTGTGAATTCTTTGCATTCTCCCATTTTGAGAGTACATTTGCTGAACAGTTTGCTCGATAAATACAGTCAATGCATGTATTTGAAGTGCTGTACAGCATATGCGGGCTTGTCTTGTTTGTACTCTTCTTCAAGACATGCAAGTATTGCTATGTAGGTCTTTCAGTGTTAAGTGAGGAAAATGTGAAGCTGTCTAGACTGAATGCTAGAAAGAGGCCAATGGTATATCCTTTCTCGAGCAGGTTGGAAAAAAAGAATATAAACTGGACACTAGCAGCTTGCATCTCATTAAACTAGCTCAGATAAAACTCCAAAACTATTAGTGATGCTTTGGATGCAGCCATTATCCAGATGGAAGATGGTGAATATTCCTGCCATTATTGCATATCATCTGTGGGTTATGGTGGGAGTGAGGGTTGTTTTAGACATTGGATCGCTGGATGTCAAGGTAATTTTCTCCCAGTTTGAACTTTAGGTCCAAAGTTGGGGACTACATGTATGGCTAAGGCTTAATTCCTGCTTAGACTGTAGCGCGCCAGCAATATTAGGTTTGGCACACTTTCTGTTCCCCAAAACCTCGAGGAACCAATGACAAAACCTGGGGGGTGGGGTTTAAAACAAGGAGAAATAAACCATCCTCTTCTCCCTCGCACTTCCCTCCTGGGCTCCTGAGAGACTAAACTGATCAAACTCCTTGGATTTAAACAGAGAGGAATTAACCTCCCCTCATTTCCCACATTCTGGTGAGTTAGAGAATCCTGGGTTTAACAGGGGGGAAAATAATAGGTCTTAAAAAAGAAGTTTTAATAAGAAAGAAGTAAAAATTATCTCTTGTATTAGGATGAAAAATGTTTAAGGGTATCAGGATCATATCGATAGAGGGACTGCTCCTCAGCTGAATTCAAGTTACATCAAACAGAGTAAAAATGTTCAGCAAAATAACATCACAAGTTAGAAAACACATAAGACTAATCCGCGCTTTTCTAGCTGTAACTTATAATTTGAACATGGAGAGACGTTTAGAAAGAGTGGAGAAAGACTGGTTGCACGTGGCCCTCTTAGCCCAATGACGAAAAAAAACAAACAGACACACAAGATTCCTTCCACAAGTTTGAAAGTATCTTGTCCCCCGATTGGTCCCCTGGTCAGGTGTCAGCCAGATTTACTGAGCTTCTTAACCCTTTACAGGTAAGAGACATTAACCCTTAACTATCTGTTTATGACAGGAGACCAGAGATAGAGAAGACCTATTTAGAATAGATCAGATTTCCATGCTATGAGCCACTGTGTATGGGTCAATATTTCTTAACTGAAATTCATGAGTTCTGGTTTGATGTTTGTAGGGGGCTTATATGAGAGCAGTGTAGCCCTCTTCTCTGGACATTCAGTACACCCCAATGATTCAGTCACCTTAGTAGTGTCCTTAGCGCTTTTAAATTAAATTGCAGATTTGCTGCTCAGTATTGCCAACCCCAAGTGCTCAGAAATCATGAGTAAGGCCCCCAAAACCATGAGATTGACTTGAGTCATGAGACTTTTAAAAAGTTTTCTTTTTTATTTACCTTTTTGGGACATTAGGATTCCTGTTTTCATACTTTTCTCTGCAACCATAAAGGCTAGGAAAAAAATTATTTTAAAATGTAAATCAAAGCTAAGATTTGCACAATTGCTGGACTCCAGAAGCTTTAAGTGAAACACCAAATATTATGAGAGTTGGTAATACTGCAGCTTTAATGTAGTTGAGATGCCTTTGCCTCTTCTTAAAACCCACTTTTCCTCAGTTTCTTATTGCTCCTGCACTGTCCCAACTGCTCCAGTTGATTTTGCTTTTGCGCATAGTAGGAAATCGCACCCCACAAACAATAAAATGGGGAATCAGAATCTCTTTTCCATATTCCAATATGAAATCCCAGACCCACAGTTCTTCTGAAATTATAACCGTGTCTGCAGTTACCAGGGAAACCTTCCTAGGGTTGGGATCCCTAGGAAGAACTATAGTGAAACCTGATTTGTTAAAGCGGTTTAAACAGTGGTTTCTTAGTTGTATGCTTCACTTTGAGAGTGCACTCTTTATTACCACTGCTCCTAATCACCAGCTGCTCTCATTCTAAAGATTTTCCTTTCTCTTCCTGAATCTTAGCCTCCTGCCAGTACTTAATACTTTATTAAAGGCTGTTGGATTGAGGTCCTTTCTGCTATTCAGGAAGGAGCAATCCTTTCCTTTCCTTTTTTTTTTTTTACTGTTTGTACTACAGTGTGCCCAGAAGCTCTAACCAAAATTGGAGCCATAATGTATACATTCTCACAGAGAGAGAACTATACAAACACATAGTCAAAGTCCCTGCCCCTAAAAGTTTATACTCTGACTAAACAAGACAGATAAAGATGCAAAAGGAAACGAAGGACCAGAGGTGAAGTGGCTTGTCCAGGTTCACCCAGCAGGATAGTGGCAGAAGTGGAAATAGACATGAGGTCTCCTAGGTCCCAGTCCAGTACAGGCCCTTGAACCTAGGAGGGTTAGATTTTTATTTCTGTCCCACATCCAATTTCTATTTCTCTTGCTTCCTCTAAGAAAGGGGCATTTTCACTAAATTCAGTTGAGACAAGATGTTATAGTCCTTCTTTGAAAGGATGTGGGCCACTGTCTAAGTGAGTATTTTTAATTTAGAGGATAACAGGTTAGTTCCTTTTTCAAGTCAAAATAAAACACCAAAGCTATGTCTACACTGCTGCTGAATATATATGTAGGTTCTTGGAGAGATAGTCAGAGCCACTATCCATGCTGCCTCAATCACATACGTATTTTTAGGGTACTAACTCAAGCAGAGTTAGGGTGTGTGTCTACCCACATTTGGAATTATACCTCCCAGCTGTAATAGTCATACTCCTTGAGTGAAATCCTTGTCTTATTGAAGTCACTGAGAGTTTTGCCATTTATTGAATCATAGAATATTAGGGAAGGGATTTCAGGAGATCATGTAGCCCAGCCCCCTGCTTAAAGCAGGGCCAATCCCCAGACTGATTTTTGCCCCAGATCCCTAAATGGCCCCCTCAAGGATTGAACTCATAACCCTGGGTTTAGCAGGCTAATGCTCAAACTACTGAGCTATCCCATAGTATTATTTATTTGTATTATCATAGCACCTACAAGCCCTAGTCATGGACCAGAATCCCATCGTGCTAGGTGCTGTATAAACACAGAATAAAAAGGCAGTCCGTGCCCCCAAAAGCTTACAACCTAAGTAATAGAGTGAGATTTCATCTTTATTTTTTTTCTCAACATCTTCCAATGGAAGTTATAGAGGATTAATTGTCATTAATTCCATAACAAAAAGCTACGTTAAAGCTAGATGATTAAAAAGTCATATCAGGAAATGCCCAGATAAAAGTTGTATCTGTACAATCTTACTCTTCACCCTATAGGTATACATTGTTATAACAGTCTTTATCTGTGTAGTAACATGGTATTTTATGTTTCCAAGACAATGATATCTAATTGATGGAACCTTGCCTTGTTTAATATGTGCTTTGTAGGAGATTCTCCTTGCCTTAAATCTGTTTCACCTTGTCTTGCTTTACTCTGTTTCCCCTTCCACACTCACCTTTCTTGCTCAGTTCAGGAACTCCAAAAGCATCCCCCCATCCATGTTTGACTATTTAAACTGTGAAATGGAATGATATTGATCATTTATGTTGCTCTTCAAATGAGTTACAATCAGTAATGATGAAGAAATTAAGATTAAGTGGCTTTCTCAAACTAAGAGATAGAGCTGAGACTAGAACTCAGGAGGTCTGGCTTCCAATCCTCTGCTTAAGCACTAGATCCTGTTCCACTTTCCATTTAAGAGCAAAAGGCATTGGGCATCATGTTCCTATTTAAAATATATTGTGCTTCTTAAAACATATTCTACTTGTTACTCCTGGGGCGACTTCAGTGCCACTGCACAGGCACAGAATTCAAGTCCCCTGCAGATTTCTTGGCTTCTACGCAGAAAAATGACTTTCTGACAAGGAAGCAAAGGGAAACAGCAACAGCGGTCATGTGCCCCTCCCTAGCAGCATGTTTGTGTTGCTTTGGGCGCCTAGAGAAGCCACTGGAGAGGTAAATCACTGCGGGGGGCAGGAAAGGGCCTGAGAACACTTTGGCTGATGCATCCAGACCCCCCACTGAGCCTCACCCCCCCTGCACTCAGAACTTGCCACTAAGTCTCCAGTGTTAAGAGCCTTCCACCAAGTCTCACTTCTTCTTTCCCCCCTGCACCCAGCTGGGGACTCCCCAGCCGGTGAGTCCTACCCTGCACTGGGCTCAACTGCTAGTCCTGGCTTGGCTGACACTGGAGAAGGAGAGCACTTCCCCTGCATGGAGCGGCCAGAGCCGGGTCAGAATGACCCCCAGAAATCTCCCCCTGCATTTGGAAATGCTGCACCTTCCTGCCCCTATCGCTCCTCACCCACAGGGGAGAGGGGGTCACTGTATGGGGAACTGTTCCCCTATCTGCCCAACCCCCGTTCATCTGGACCCCCCCTGAGCCTCCTGCTGAGCCTCATCCCCCCTCACAACCCAGAACCTCCCACTGAGCTTCCCGCACCGGAACTCCCACCCCAGCAAGCGCCACCCCCGACCCTCCTCACTGAACTCCCCTCCCCATCCATCTGGATCTTCGCTGAACCCCTTCCATGGGATCTGGAACCCCACTTTGCACCAGACCACCCCCCTGCCAAGCCCCACCCTTTGCATCCAGACCCTCATTCCTGTACCCAGGCCAGGCCCACCTGAGCCTGCTGCACTCAAACCCCCACCCAGACAGACCCCACCCCCTGTGCACCTGAACCACTCCGAGCCTCAAACCCCCACCCAGACAGGCCTCACTCCGCCAAGCCCCACTCCCCCAGCACCCAGACCCCCTGCTGTACCCCTCACACCCAGATCCCCTGAAGTCCCATCCCCCCACATCAGATTCTTCCTGTCATGGCCAACCCACCTTCACCTGGACCCTCCTGCAAGAGTCCCATTTCTCCTGCACCTGGAACCCCCCCAATGAGCCCCTTTGCATCTAGATCCTCCACTGAGCTGCCCGCTCAGATTACCCCCACCTGGATCCCACCACACTAAGCCTCTTCACACTTGGATCCTGCTGGGCTGAGCCTGCTTGCCCCATACCTGGTGTGACTGACGTGGAGCGACAGGGCCCTGGGGTGTTTCTGGGACAGGTCTGGCCCTTGCGCTGTGTCAGGGTCTGATGCAGCCTCACCACTGAGTCCCTGTCCTGGAGAGGGGTAGGCAGCCAGTGGTCTGTGCTCCCCACTGCCATGCTGGTGTCTCCACATTTATTTATTGACAAAATTTGCAGAATTTTGTAGAATTTTAAAATATTGTGCCTAAAATTTTTAATATTTTTGGTACAATTCCCTCAGGAGTAACTTCCAATCTTCAGTTAGAAGTTTTTAGCTATTATTTGTTATTGTACATAAGTTATTTTCTGTTTTACAGCTTCTAATTTCAAAGTGTCTGCTTTTGAAACTTACCAAATGTTAACACCACAATTTCTAAACTGGTGCTAAAGGTGGCAAATAACCATGAAGCATTGGTTTTTCTATTTGAATATTTGGAATCATACAAATTGTATTAAGATTTATATTACATGCAGGTTCTGTTCTATTTAGGTTCTTTTGCTGTGCCCAGCACCATGATATCTGATTGCCAAAGTTCTTTAACCTCAGCTTTTAAAATGAGACTATAATTTAGTCTTCTTTCTTCAACAGGAAGAAGAGAATTTATCCAAAGATTAAAACTTGAAGCAACACTGAATGTGCATGATGGCTGTGTAAGTGATTTCTTGTATCTAAGTTTTCAAAGCTTGAAAAATATGGTGTCCTATATCAGTGTGTGTGTGCCTAGACTTAAAAATGCAAACTAAATACATTTTAAAGCTGAATTGAAAATAGTTACTTGCCAAGACCTACATCCAGGCCCTCCTAGGTTCTATTTCTTCTGAAGCAGCTGACAACAACTCAGTCCCTGAAACTGAGCAATGAGCTATGTTAATTTAATTGCTTTTGTTATGAGTGAGGCAGTCACCTATAGCAGGGAAAACTGGACTTGGGTAGGAGCAGGAAAGTGAAGGAAAAACTAATCTTAAATAATTTCTAATGTACTTATTTGTAGTTTAACACACATTTTGCTATTTTAGGATTTTATTGTATTGCTTTGATTGAAGCATTTTAGTTTTCTTCTAAGCTTGGAAAAGAGGAAGTGCTATATATTGATTATAAAAAAGGAGCAATACTGTGACCTAAAATATGGCTGACCTTGAAAACACAACATGAAATGGCATAGTCACATGGTATAAATAATAATTATGGTTTTTTCTTTTAAAGTAAATATTTAACTTTTTAAATAAATCTCTACTTTTTCGTATCTAGCTGGTTGCAAAATTCTTCCATGCTGTGCTCTCATAGCCACACTTCTGCTAACTCATCATTAGATCCTGCTTCTGACAGCAGTGTCAGAAAACAGGTAGGCAGCAAATAGACTGTTACTCAAACTCCACAGGACTGTTTGAGCTCTAAGAGTAGTGGATACATTT
Source organism: Chelonoidis abingdonii (assembly GCF_003597395.2). Lineage (NCBI taxonomy): Eukaryota > Metazoa > Chordata > Testudines > Testudinidae > Chelonoidis > Chelonoidis abingdonii. Next base: position 177,809,320 of record NC_133769.1, on the reverse strand, counting down.
GACTAAGTTCTATGACCTAGGTGGTAGACGTTGGCTGTCGTGACAGGGCTTCTTTGCTGGCCTGTCATCTCTCAGCAGAGCAGAAGTTCATGTTTGTTAATGCATTTATTTGTTTTTCTTCTCAGAGAAGATTTTTGAAAGGTGCTGGGATGTTCAAGGGAAAAATGGCTTGTAAAATCCATTATTCGCAAATACTATGTACATGAAAATGCTAAATTTGGACCTTTACACAAATAAAAAAAAAATCAAAATTAAGGTTCTCACAGAGATATAACTCAGCCCCCTTGAGCATTGCGATAGGGGCTTAATTCTTGTGCCTGTTAAAGTCAGCATTTTCAAGCGTGCAGCTGATAACCTTTAATTTGTTCATATTCTAGGATATGGTTATATCTAATCTTCTTTGATTAGTGTTAGCTTAATTTCATAAGCTTAAACAGGTGACATGTTATGGACGGTTAGCTGGCTGTAGGAAAGGATGTTGAGTAGGACTTGCCTTGAGTAAAAGATCTGAACTCTTCACAGGTTGTATAACTTAATGAAGAATGGCCAGTGTGACTGGAAAAACTACCAGCTCCGTATCCTCATCGCCACCTAAATGTGAACTCAAATCTTATGCTGCTATGAGAATGATCAGCTGCTGTTTGCAGCATGAATGTTTGATGGATGTGTGCCCCTTGGATGCTAATGAATAAGGAAACCAACATGCATGGTCAGACCATTATTTTCAAATGCTAGAAATTTAATTTCAAAAAAACATTTCAGATTTCTAACTTTTTTCTGAGCTACATACACATGGTTGAGTTGAAGCTTTTAAACAAAGAGCACTTTCACATATGTTTAATATCTATTCAGTTACATACTCAAATTACTGAACACATTTTCTTCAGATTTACCAGAATAGTTACTTTTTTGCCTGGGACCTGAAATAAGAATTTTAACTTAGAAGATATATTTTATGAGAGTCATAAAAGACTAACAAAAAAAGGTATGGAATGGAATTGCCATGTCTCAGGATTGTGATAGTAAGTAATGTTGTGATGTTTATTGTTACAGTTGTAAGGTAATGAATAATACACATGATATTGGTAGAAATTTTCCGATTTAATACTGAAATGAATCCATCATGTGGATTTATATAAAACAAAGTACAATTTTATTTCACTGAGTCTCTTCAAAGTATGAAAATGTGTTATAAATCATTATATGGAGTGAGTAGTGATGTTTACCGTTAAGACTGCATTCGTTTTTTCATTATAAAAGGTCCTTTTTAGTTGTTTATAACCTTATCAAATACTCATGTTTTGGGCTGAAATATTTCAAATCTGATATCTTCTTGAAAGTGAATGAATTCTTTTTAAAATGTGAATAAAAATGTTCAGTAATTTTCAGGTACAAGAAAATGGAGTCAGGGTTGGGGGGATACTTTAACCATTACAGAAAAATAATAATCTAAAAATAGATACAACTGCCCAGTGGGGAATGAGAAAAACTTGAAATTTTCCATGGAAATGGTTTTTGGAATAGACATGGGCATTATGGAGGTCTGGTGAAGATGCATTTTGAATTGACAGAGTTAGGATTTTTAAAATGTACTTTGCTTGTGCATTTTTTTTTAAGTGAAAAGCAAGGTTTTTTAATGACAATCTCCTAATGTTTGTTGGTGTGTGTGTGTAATTTTGAGGTGCTCTTCAGAATCCTGATTTACTTCATCTGATGCTTGGAGGAAGGAAGCAATAAGAGCCATTGCCTCATTAGTACACATCTCTAGCACTATATATCTTTTTATTGCTCCACATGATGGAATTTTCTTTGCATTATCACTTTTCTCTTTTAAAAACTTAGAAATTCCATGTAAACAAAAGAATATCGAAGTTCCAGAATCAAATTGCTAAAGGCTTTGATTACATGAGCATGCTTTTTTTTTTTTTTCCTGCAGGACTCCTGCCTCACTCAGTGTGTATTTGAACTGTGTGGAGAGAATGTGGTGGGTGTCCTAATGGATCTCTTATTTTTGGCCAAAAGTAATTTGAACTTGCATCAGTGTCACGCACAGTACTCTGAGGGCACTCATTAGTCAGTATGGCCGATGCTTAGTGGATGTGGCAGGACTTCACGTTGAAAAATGAGAATAAGAATAAATATTGAAGAACTGTCTCATTACATATCATGCAGTCTGCATGTTGAATGAAGCATGAGTCATGTGGGAAAAACAGTATATGAGCATGTAACTAAAAATTGTGATATAATATAAAGAATCTTAGAAATAGAGGGCCTGATTAAATATACCTAGACCATCCCTCACAGATGTTTATCTAACCTGTTCTTAAAAACCTCCAGTTATGGGATTTCACCTTTTTCAATGCTTGACTATTCTTATAGTTAGAATTTTTTTCCTAATATCTATCTCAGCGGTTCTCAAACTTCATTGCACTGTGACTCCCTTCTGACAACAATTACTATGGGTGGGTGAGGAAGGGTGGGGCGGCAGAGCCTGAGTCGTTTCGGCTTCAGCCCCAAGTCCCAGTGAGTCTAACACTGGCTCTAGGGACCCCATTAAAATGGGGTCACAACCACTTCAAGGTTCCAACCCACAGTTTGAAAACCGCTGGTTAAATCTCCCTTGCTACAAACTAAGCTGATTACTGCTTGTTGTACCTTTTGTGGACATAAAAAGCAATTAATCACTGTCTTGTTTATATTTTAAAACAGTTATCAAATCCCGCCCTCCCCCGCCCCCCCCAGTCTTCAATATAATAAACATGCCCAGTTCTTTCAACCTTTCCTCTTAGGTCATGTTTTCTAAACATCTTACATTTTTTGTTCCAGTTCATCCACATCCTCCTTAAAGTGTGGTGCCCCCACTGGACACAGTACTCCATCTGAGGTCTCATTGGTGCCAAGCAGAGCAGAACAATTGCCTCCTGTGTCTTACATACTGTTAACACATCCCACGATGATGTTTGTGTTTTTCGCAACAGCATCCCTTTGTTGGCTTATATTCAATTTGTGGTCCAAAATAACCCCCAGATCCTTTTCTGCAGTACTACTGCCTAGCCAGTTATTCCCCATTTCGTGTTTATGCGTTTGATTATATGTACCTATGTGGGGAGAGTGAAAGTTGCATGGCTCTTTCCTGACTTTACAACTCCTTGTCACATTAATGTTTTTTTTTATTTGTAATTTAGTAACTGGTCTCAGTACATAGAGCTTAGACTTTGTAGTCCTCTACTAGGTACAGTGATTTTTTTCACTTCTCTCCTCTCTTCTCTCTTACCTTTTTTTGCATCAACTTGTTTTAAAGGATCAGCACCTTGTAGAATAGTGAAGTCACTGAATGAATCAGTAAGGAGATGATTAACTCTAAATGAGTGTGTTGAAAATGGGTTCTCTCTGCATTAGCAGCCATGATGGGAAAGGAAATGCAGCCATTTGTACACCACCTTGATGTTATATTTTTCTCCCAGTTTTGTTGTGAACATTTTTTAAGGAAGGGAGCTGTGCTAAAGGAGTGCTGGTAAAAGATTCATTTCCAAATGGACTTATCAGCTTGAGGAAATACTTCAGGTGACTCTCTTTCTTCTGATTTAAAATGAAGTGATAATTTTTCCTTTCTCTATACGCATTTAGCACAATAATTCTTGTGATAATAAAGAGGGATATGTGTTGTGTACTATACTTATTTTTTCCTCTCCAGGTACTGCACCTGATTTACACCATAAATGAGAACTTAAATTAGTGTAGCAAGACCTAGTGTTAGGATCTACGGTTTAATTTTACTTCTTGGAAGAGTGATATTCCCTTCTTCTCCCCTTTCATTCCATTTCTTCTCTTGGGGTAGTTAAGTATTCTAAACAGCCTATTGTAGGGGTGTGTGTGTGAATTGTTCAGAAGAGCAAGCAATAGTGGGTAGCTATCTTTGAGTGGGATGTTAGTTTTTTCTGATCTATTCCTTTTGGGAAATAGGGTTTGGCTGCACTTGCAGCCGTACAGTGGTGCCGCAGGAGCGCTCCCACGGCAGCACTTTGAAGTGCGAGGTCGCCGTGGGGATTAGCTTGCAGCGCTGGGAGCATGGGCACTGTTTACACTGGCGCTTTGCAGCGCTGTAACTTGCTGCGCTTGGGTGTGTTTTTTCACACCCCTGAGCTAGAATGTTGCAGCACTGTAACGTGCCAGTGTAGCCAAGGCCTTAGTCCTACAGAGTGGTCTCTGAAGATAAAAGGTAGGACTCTTTGTTAGGGTAATACAGAGATTTAGGCGAGCTGTTGAGAAGGTTTTCCCTCTGGGCACTGATAAATACAGTGTGGTAGTTAATTACAATTGCTGGAAGAAGCAGTCGTCTTTGATTATAATATGGGCCTGTTGTATTAAGGGCCTTTATCTTGCAAATCATCGGTAACAAAATCAAGAAGTGGATTTAGTAGTGAATGAGAAACCAGTGCAAGTTGTGAAGCACTAGCATACGTTCTTTCAGTAATCATAATTAAGTGGCTTCTTCATGAACTTATCTGGGGCTAGGCAGAAAGCATTATATTTGTCTAGCCTGGAGCTGGTGTGTGGATGAACCAGTGCTGTCACATCATCATCCAAGAGGAATGACTGAAGTCTTCTTGCTGTGTTGATGTGGGCTGCTAGTATTAGGATCATCACTATTGCTTTTTTCATTTTTGCTGCACGTCTGTTCTTCAACAAAGTGTCGTCTTCCCTGTTCTGTCTTTTGTGTGTGTGTGTGCGTGCGTGTGTGTGTGTAGGTAGGAAGATCGATACATGATATTTTTCTGCTTCCTTCTTTTTTGAATGTTTTTGTCTCTTTTTCCTCTTCAGTGCCTTTTTTCACCATTAGTGGGCTCCTCCAGAGCAGCAGTAGCATCCTTTGTGCAGAAGGGGCTGTAGATGGAAAATAACTAGCATGCTGGTCACTTTTTTTTTTTTTTGCCACCAGCTGGCTCTTGAAGTTGTGCTGTGCTTGACCACTTTGCTTCACTATTGGTATTTATCAGTCAGATTAGTGTAATGTTAAATAGATATGTTGGCTGAATCAGTGCCTCTCTTATTGTGGATGACTGTACCCATGGCTCATCTGGATCAATGAATCCTTATTTTGTTAAGGAAAATGATAGTATTAATACTCTGTACATGTTCTAAAATGAATTAATTACATTTAGCAAAGGTTGTTTTCCCATTGAGAGCTGCAAATGGCAAATTTGAAGCTTAGAAAAATATTCAAATAGCTGAAATTATTTTTTTCAAACTTTTAATCAAAACAGATGTTGCTTTTTGGGCTCAGACTGGGAATGAGACAATCTAGCCCAAAAGAAGATATTTTTAACAAGTTATGTGCATATTAAAAGAAGGCTTTAGAATGAAAATGCTTTCTTGGCATTGATTAGTGTCACTACTAATACAGTAATCTAAAGAATCATCATGGTTTATCACTCAAAAACCTCAGTCAAGACCTGGTGGTGTCACGTACCTTGAATAAGTTCCCTGGGAGTACAAGATGTTGATGGGGACACTTCATCGGGCAGTGTTCAAGTATTTTCCTAGGCTCTCCTTGTTCACATTTGGGGTTGTTCCTTCATTTCCATTGTCATATTGTCACCAGACTTTCCTACCCGAGCTCTCCCTGGTTAGAGTACACCAATTTTTTTTCATTGGAGGTCAGTGCCTGGAGGGAGTTGTTTTCAAGGAACTAGGTTCTCCAAGATCATTGGCATGTCTTGCCATTTTGTTACTCTGTATATTTCAGCAGTGGTATTTTGGGGTAAGGGATTTTCAGAGGTAGAGTTCTTTCTGGACTTCAGCCTCTTAGGTGATAGAATGTGTCTATGCAGTGGATGTCTTGGATCATGTACCTGCTTTTGTATCTCCTTCTTACTGAAGGCGTCCTGCCTATCTGGTGGTGTTGCAATATCAGTGTGGCTCTACAGAGACAATGTGGGAGTGTCATAGCTTTCCTACTCAGATCTGAACCTTAGAGTTCAGAAAATAAGTTGCTAGCATGAAACCGCCAAGCTTAATTACCAGCTTGGATCTTATGGTGCTGCCGCCAGTCAAAAATTCCAGTGTTTGGCTCACTCTGGTCTCCCCAAAACCTTCCCTGGGGGACCCCAAGACTCAGATGCCCTGAGTCTCACAACAGAGGGAAATACCCCACTTCCCTTCCCCCTCTTTACCTCCTCCCAGGCTTCCCCTCCCTGGGTTACCCTGGAAGATTACTGTACTTAAACTCCTTGAATTACAAAACAGAGAGGACCATTTACCTTCCCCCCCTCCTTCTTTTCCCTCCCACCAATTCCCTGGTGAGCTGCAGGCTCAATCCCCCTGAGCCCCCACTAGAAAAAAAAATCCAACAGGTCTTAAAAAGAAAGCTTTATATTAAAAAAGAAAGAAAAAGACATAAAAATGGTCTCTGTATCAAGTGACAATATACAGGGTCAATTGCTTAAAAGAAAAAATGAATAAACAGCCTTATCCAAAAAGAAATACAATTTAAAAACATTCCAAAATACACACATGTAAATACAAAAACAATATAAAAACCTATATTGTCTTATACCTGTACTTACAACTGGGAAACAGAAGATTAGAAAACCTGAAGGTAGAGAGATCCTCTCTCAGAGCCGAGAGAGCACAGAGCAGAGACACAGACAAAGGACACATACCCAAAAATTCCCTCCCTGAGCTTTGAAAAATCTGGTTTTCTGATTGGTCCTCTGGTCAGGTGTTTGGTTCCCTTTATTAACCCTTTACAGGTAAAAGAAACATTAACCCTTAGCTATCTGTTTATGACAGGGAGTCAGTTTCAAAATCCTTGTGATGATCCCAAAGGACTGTTGAGTTCAGTATCAGTTTTGTGCATGGCTTGAGTGTGACCATACTGGGGCAAAGTACTCTGCAGTTTAATAACACAGGGTGTCTGGTTACTCAGAATGTTTTGGCATCAGCTCCCTGTTTTGTGTAAGCCAGTTTGTGGAGAACCTGATTCCTGGAGTTTAATTTCTTTTTTAGCATCTTGATATGCTCTTTGAATATCAGTGTTTGGTTTAATGTGACCCTCAGGTATACCCAGATGTTTATAGTGCTCACAGATTGTACCATCCCATACTAGCTGGAGTTTTTGCTTGGCAGGATGGTGCTTCAAGGGGAAGGTGCACACTTGTGTCTTGTTAGGATTGGCATTCAGGAACCACATATGACAGTATTTTCCAAATATACTCAGGGAACCAGTTAAAATGCGCTCAGTGTCCTCATATCTTTTTATTGGGTAATGAAGCAAAGATCAGCTGCATAAATGAAATGCTTGCACACTGGAATTCAAATTGATGATGTGTGTAGAACAATGGTTCTCAAACTTTTTTTTCCTGCAGAGCACTTGAAAATTGCTGAGGGTCTCGGAGGTCCACTTAATGATCTCTCCAAATATTGTTTGTATCGTTAACTAACTGTTGTAAAACACTTTGGATAAAAGCACTATACAAAAAAAAACCCCTTAATAATAAATGCTTTTTGTTCTACAAATAGAAGCACACAACTCACATTTTAATATCAGTAGTCTTACTTTTCTAATGCAATGGCTGTGCCCTTTCTCCCTCACTGCAGCAGCCCCCGAGCTGGGGCTGGGAAGTAGAGAGGTCTCTTCTCCACCACAGCAGCCATAGAGCTGAGGGTGGGAAAGAGGGCCATCTCTCCCCAGCAGCTGTAGCTCTGGAGCTGGGGAAAGTCATCTCTTTCTCTGGCCGCCTTAGCCTTGCACATTGCAAATTCCCCCACCCCCTCTTCTGACCCCATGCCCCTTCCCACCTTCCCCTTATGACCACCACCTCACAGGATCCAGGCATCTAATTAGTTGATCCATGCCTGTGCAGCTCCATTAATTAGGGGGTGGCCCTTCATTCTCTCATGTGTGGCTGCCCAGGTTCTCATCTTAGAGGGAACTATCCTTGGGCCACCTGAATGGAGCTCCCGGACCATAGAGTCTTGCCCACATGCTCAGGGTTTAGCTGATGGCCATATTTGGGGTCAGGAAGGAATTTTCCTCCGGGGCAGATTGGCAGAGGTCCTGGAGGTTTTTCGCCTTCCTCTGCAGTGTGGGGCACGGGTCACTTGCTGGAGAATTCTCTGCAGCTTGAGGTCTTCAAACCACAATTTGAAGACTTCAATAACTCAGACATAGGTTAGGGGTTAGTTATAGAAGTGGATGGGTAGGATTCTGTGGCCTGCTTTGTGCCGGAGGTCAGACTAGATGATCATAATGGTCCCTTCTGACCTTAAAGTCTATGAGTCTGAGTTTGAGAACCTCTGGTGTAGACATTAATCAGTAAAGGTGGTGGCACTGAATAGTGGGGTAGTTCTTTCTACTGAATATGCCATCGATTTTTCTGACCATCTATCTGAACTAAGAAGTGTTGATTATCAAGTACAGACTCTTGGACCATCTTAATATTTCACAAAATTTTTGCAAATTTCAGAAATAGTGCATGGTGTGGTGCAGGTGTTATAAACAGCTAATAGTTCTTTGAGTGCTGTCCCTGTGGGTGCTCCACTTTAGGTGTTCATGTGCCCCTGCGCTCGTAGTTGGAAAGTTTTAGTAACAGTGCTGGTTACATCACACATGCGTGGTCCTTGCCTCGCGCTGCTGCAGGCAGTTAACTGACGCTGTGCGACCAGTCCCTACTCAGCTCCTTCTCCGCTGCACCTGGCTGCCAGTCGGAGCAATCAGCAGCACCTTGCTACTTTGTAGTTAGTTATAGTCAGTTACTTATTTTCCTTATCAGTAGCTACTTAGCTTCTTTCCCTTTCCCTTTCTCCTTGGTTTAAAAACAAAAACAAAAAAAACACCCCTTACGGCCAGGAATTTCAGGTAAACAGCGTTTTGAGGGCGAAAGCTCCCCCACACCCTCCAATGGGAATGCCCCGTTGCCCAGGCTCTCAGCGCCTTGCCTCCAGGCTCGGAATGCCAGTGCCTGTTCCTGACAGCCGCACTCAGTGTGTTTGCTGCCTGTGTGTTAGTGCCCCTGATGCAGGCACCGACTAAGTGTTGCATTGCCTCAGGCTCGCAAAAAGGCAGGGAGTGGAGAGGTCTCTCAGACCTGCGTTGGAGCATGAGGCTTGGGACTCCCATGCCCCTCACTTCTCCAGCCACAGCTTCGGACAGGAGTGCTTTCCTCAACCCCACATTGGTCCCCATCGCAGGAATAAACAAAAAAACCAAACAAACAAACCAACCCACCCCACAGCCGTTCTGCGGATAATAATAGCATCAGCTGTGCTGTCAGCGCCGGGAGCTCCGATGGCTGAGAGCTCCGGCACGGCTGCAGGCAGAGACTTCGAAGCCCTGTGCCTCCATGCCACAATCCACAGGCGCTCTGCGGGCAGCCATCCAGTGCTGGCACCGGCTGTGCTGTCAGCACCGGAGCTGAAGTAGCAGAAAATCCCAGCACTGCTAGAGCCAGCTAGCCCTTCCACTATTGGTGCTATTCTATCCATTATCATCCACTCATATAGTTTGTAGTTTGAGCAGAGTAAGAATGTTGGGCAATAACTTCTTTGCACAGTTATATTTATATGAGTTGAGTGGTGCAACCATTTTGGCCTATCTCCGCAGCCTGAGTATCTGCATTGTCTCCATGCAGGAATGAAAGAAATCAAATAGCCATTTCACTTCAGGATGGTATCACAATAGTAATAGTTAGCTAGGTATGCCATTGAGTCCAACTGCCTTTCCACATTTCACGGTTTTCATGGCTATTGTCAGCTCTTCTATGTTGAGCTGCTCATTCTGGATCTCACCGTCTCAGAGGAGTGAGTGAAGTTCCTGTTACTTGAACTTTAAGGCACATTATTGTGAGAGTCCAAACTTTTGATTTTTCTGTATTTGAGTTTATTTACATCTTCATCTGTAATGCTGTAATCTTGGGGGGGGGGTTTAAGGAAAAACTTACAAGGAAATAAAATGCAAAGTGCTCCCAACCTGATTTCTTTCCCTACTGGAAGAGCATCATCACAGTCTTCTCACAGGAGAGATCTGGGAAGGTTTCTTCGGTACTATATGGGATTTTCACCAGGTTTGGGAGAAGGTGTGGTAGCTGTGAGTGTGTACATGTTAGACAGATCCTGAATACTTAGTGCTTTGAAAGTGCAATAATGAGAACTCCCCATTGTGACTCCAGATTCAGAGCACTCTGTAGAATGTAATACATTCTAGGGAGTAAAACACCCAAATATGTCAAATTATAGGTACCAGAAACTCTATTGAAAGGCTTACTTTATCTGAGAGGACCCTTGTGATGCCACAAGGGACCAAAGAAGGCAATTCAGAGTCTAGAAAGGTGGGTGTGGAAAGGTGTCCAAAACCCGGAATTCTCTGTGTTAGTCAAATAACTATTTTTATGAAAGAATACTGAATTTAGTCAACTGCTGAATTTTAAGTGTCAATTTCCCAGTTAGCTGAGCATTCTAAAAATAAACATGTTAGCTCACATAATAAACTGCAAATTAAACTCTGTTGCCTTTGGTATGCGCTTACAGGGAGATTCAGGAGCATAGTGAATCTATGAAGAATGTTACAGAATACATTAGCCCTAGTAGTGAGAGATACCAGCGTGTTTCAAGCAGGTGGACTCCCATCAAACACTTTGTTAAAAATCACTGCTTTTTTTATGCTAACAGCTCAGATTTAATGACTTAAGAGATCTTGTTGGAATCAACTGTTAGAATATACTTTTCAATGTCTATAGAAATATTGACCTTTTGATATTTGTGTGTGTGTGAACTTTTTTACATTGATTTTAAGTTTTGATATGAGTAAGAATATAGGTAAAAGATTAACTTCTTCAGCCTGGTATGTTAACAGATTTTTTCTCAGTAACACATTAAAGGCCTGATCTTTGTTTTTTTTTTTTCAGTGGAGTTATGGTTTGGCCTAGCCTTCACTCTCTGTGCAAGTTTGGACCTGGACACACTGTACACTTTTCTTTCACTATCAAATACATATCAATTCAGATTCTCAACACCTAGATGCACATTTAATAGAATTTTTGTTTGCAAACCCCATCACTTGCATGTGCAGGTGGCTAGCCATGGGAAAGCATGTGTGTGCAAGGTGAGGCCAAGTAGTGAAAATCAGGTCTCTGAACATATTTAAGCACCCCTATGTATTTTGAAGTTGTTTAAGTAACTTTATGATTTCATTTGCATATCTAGATATTTCTTGGCTATTTTATTTTCTATTTTAAATATTTTTCCTAAACCAATTAAAATTTTTGTTTAAATATTTCAAACAGGTAAATACAATTTGCTGGAATGAAACAGGAGAATATATTTTGTCCGGCTCAGATGACACCAACCTGGTAATTAGCAATCCCTACAGCAGAAAGGTAAGTTTACTTTATGGATAGTCAGTATTTTACAGTATTTCCCCAAAATCTGGCTGCCCTTTTTTTAAAGATCTGTCCTCCAGTTTACAGGAGGGAAGCACTGCATAGCTATAGACCACACTGACAACTTGTTAAGAACCAGCGGTTGCACTGATAGTAGTTTGCATAAAATGGAGTAGATTGCAGCTGCAATCATGGAAGCATGGCCCACGGAGATGGCCCTGTTTCAGCATGGTTTACCATACCTATCTCTAGCACTAATTTTTGTTACATAATTAACACATACAAATTATAAATACACAAAATGCATAATACTTAATGCACAATGCAGTATGGACTGCTTATGCATGAGATGGTACAAATGCTAATGCCCATATATCATCTCTTCTGCTTTCATTCACTCCCTTCTCTAAAACTGGAGGCAAGGGAAAAGCTTTTCATTGGACTCAAGAAGTTTGAGAAATCTGGACTCCATTGGTTTAAGCTGGGAGTAGAATTCAAATTCCTGAACCAGCCTTCTCTGTTTTTTTATGCTAAGGGCTTGTCAGTGCTGGCCGTTAACAGTGCTGCAACTTTCTCGCTCAGGGGAGTGACATCCTCTGTCCCCCCGGAGCGCAGCGAGTTGCAGTGCTGTAAAGCGCCAGTGTAAACAGCGCCCCATTGCTGGGAGCTACGCCCCTCGTTGAGGTGGGGGTTTTTTTTAGAGCGCTGGGAGAGTTCTCTCAGTGCTGCGCCATGACCACACAAGGCACGTTAAAGTGCCATCGCAGCGCTTTAGCATAGCCACTGTAGACTAGCCCTTAGATATTGTTAGCATTAACGACTCTCCTGATCACGACTGTTGCAGTATCCTAGGTAAGAAGTGCTGTTAAGTAGGCAGTTCCCAAACTATTTTGGACTTTATAAGTAACAAACAGTTTAAACTTGTGTCTCAGCATGGAACAGGGATCGGCAACCTTTGGCACACGGTTCTCTAGGGTAAGCCCCTGGCGGGTCTGGCTGGTTTGTTCACCTGCCGCGTCCACAGGTTTGGCCAATCATGGCTTGCACTGACTGTGGTTCGCTGTTCCAGGCCAATGGGGGCTGTGAGAAGCTGCGGCCAGCACATCCCTTGCCCTGCGCTGTTTCCCGCAGCCCCCAGTGGCCTGGAATGGCAAATCATGGCCAATGGGAGCTGTGTTCGGTTGAACCTGTGGACTCGGCAGGTAAACAAACTCCTGTCCTGTCAGGGGGCTTACCCTGGCGGGCCGCATGCCACAGGTTGCCAACCCCTGGCATGGAATGTGGCGATGTTCAAATGAAGATGGAACACTGCAGGCTGGAACCTGTAGTCTCCAGGAGCCACATTTACTTATTAAAGTGAAAGTTAGCTAAGTGTTTTATTGTAAAATTCATTGGGATGGAAGTTGGCTCCTTTTATAGCTTTGAGAATAATTGTAGGAGATAGAACCTAGTATTTGTACAATGTTGATTTTTTTCTTCTGACGTACTGGTTGTGTTATGAATTTCCTTAAGTCAGGAAACTTATTAAATTTTTTAAGTGCAGCTGTAAAGGTACTTTAAAATGTTTGTGGGTGGCTGATGCCTTTTTGGTATTTAGCATGAAAGATATTAAATGGGTTAGTTCCTTTACATTTTGAGATGCTATAAATTAAAAGTAGTAATAAGTATTCAAAAAGTATTACATTGTATGTGGGGGAAATGGGAAGAAGTTTGTATTGAACTAGGAAGAGCCAAGTGGGAGATGGGAAGTCCAGTGTAGATTTCTGCTCTGCTAAATCATCTCTCTTGTCAAAGGGGCTGTAGTCCAGTGACCCTCAGTAAGTTAATGAAACAACTTTTCCCCTGTAGAAAAATTCTTGTAACTTATGTCTGCATCTCCGCTGTGAAAAACTATTAGGTTTTTTCAGAACAGATATACTCCGTGGCACTTGTCATTTTCTGAACTCGTTCCCACCACAGCAGTGTTCCTGCCCAGCCCCCTCTTTTCTCAGAGGGGATGGGACCAACCACCAATAATAATGCTTGAAAGTTAATGTGTGTGTGGGAGCTAAATGGGGAAATAAGCAGTTATAGGGGCATAGAGGCTTGGATGGGCAAGTGGAGGGGACAGGAGTGCTTGCCTACGTAAGATGCTGTAGTGGGAGAATAGCTATTGGGTGAGGCTTGGGGGCCATGCATGCCTCCAGTCGTGTCTTTTCCTCCCATCTACCATTAATGCCCCTTGGCCTTAGAGAAATATCTTTCTGTACTGCTGGTGCTAGTCTGATAAACCTCTTCTGATTCTTTCAGACCAGTATTCATGCTGGCAAAGTACAAGTGGTTCTTTTGTGGAATGCCTCAGGAGCAGAGTTGGTAGTGCTACTGCTGACTTAAACTCAGTTGCAAGTTTCCCCTTTCCCCTCCCTCTTGTCATGTTGGGAGGTAGTGGAAGAGAGGAGACAATTGCAGCTGGACTGTCTGATAGAAGCTGTTCCCCAAGGCACCTCCTCTAGCTGGTAAACTTCCTGTAATTCATTAGGAAGGGAGACAGGTTAGTCAGACTGCTGTGGGGAGGAGGGAAGAAATTTCCCAAAGCCAAGAGGGATGTTAGTGTGGGGTGAGGTGAATGAACAGTTTTGGATCAGAGCAAGAGATACTTAAATTTTGTTTAATCTGCAGTCACTATTGTATTAATACCTAAGGATCCGTCAACTTAAAAATCAAACTTCTGGTCTTCTGGATATATTTTTCTTACATATTACTGCTACAATCAACAGCTACGTTTCCTATAATTGAAAGATCAGAGGAATTACTTTTTCTGTTTTTTGATTTATATTGTGTACAGCCAATTTTACTGTTTCCCCAGTTTGTGTGGGCCTTTTACATAGCAATAGAGAGTGAGGTTTTGTTTTTTTCCCCTCCATAACACAATATCATAAAACCACAAAAGCCAGCAGGGAGATTTGAGAGTAGGTATGTTGTACCTGAAACTACTCTTAAAACTTAATGTTTGAAGTTGACTGTATTTCAAATTAATGTTGAAGTTTTAGTTATAAGGTGTGTGTAAGTGTATTGAAAACCACTGCTCCATCTTTAGATCGGAGAAGACTAAGCTTTTCTCCATAATGGTAAAGTGTATGGTTTAACTAAATCTATTTCAAAAACTGATCTAGTGAAACAAGTACAGATCATTAGTGTAGATGCATTTGATCTAAATTGATGTAGAACTGAGGCACAGAGTAAAGGACTTGGCCAGTGTCACACAGGAAATCTATAGTGGAGCTGGGAACTGAACCCTGATCTCTTGAACCTCCCATCCAGAGTCTTAACCACAAAGATTATTGTTCTTCTCTTTTTGTGCAGTACAAGATAACACTAGACAGACAAACCAGCATACAAAGGATAGAAGGTAGAAATTTGGCTGCTAATAGCAGGGCAACACCTATTTTTATTAAAAATGCCTCCAGTTCTTTAATAACCACACACAGTTGAGAAGATCTTGGATTCTGAGAACTTGTTAGCAATATCCCTACTTAGTAAATGGTATGGAATTCAGTTTATATCCTGAAGGATGAAAGTTAAGTTGACATATTTGAATCAGTTACTAGGAGGGCCAGATATAAAATCTGTTTTGACTGGTGAACTATCCCCCTCAAGCAAAGAAAAAGCTTAGCAGGTTCAAGTACATCTTTGGAACACACAACTGCAAAGTATAGGATGGAATCTTATTTCAGGAAAACCTTGTAGGACATCACCCTCATCTCCTCCAACCCAGCTTGGAGGGTGGATGGCTGTTAAATTCAGTTTGCCCTCTTTTAATTTGTAAATTTGTACACAGTTTAAATCTGATGGAGTCTTTTTTTGGAAATATTTTAAAATAAAAATGATGTTTTGGAGGTGAATTCTGAAGTGGAGTTGGAGTAGCACAATTGAAAGAATCTTAGAGTAAGCTATGGCAGTGTGAACTACTGTCTAGGAATAAATGTTAAATATTTAAATTACCCAAAAGCCAGCCACTGGCTTAGCCATATAGTTAACCCACTGCAAAGATGCTACTATGCCTTCCCAGAGAGACTCCTTCCCACTCCTACTTTCCTTTTAGTCTGAATCTCCTACCTGCATCCTTGGAGTTCCTGATCCTGTCTGTTTTTCTGCTGGTTGTCCTGCAATTATGTTGATACAGCAGAGGACTTTGAGTGCCATTCCTACTGTGATTTACAGATGCAAAGCCTTTTGAGCCACATTAATTTCACTTCAGGCAGTGGATGAAAAATATACCTAGGAATCTGGGATGGCATTGGTGCTGTAGGTAGTGCTGAAAAGTGGAAAATACACATTGCCTTTTTTCCTTTAAGCTTTGTACACCAAGAAGTGGGAAACTCAAGTCTGAGGGGTATTAATTTCTAGCTCCAAATCAGTATGAAGACTGTTGTATTGCACAATATTCTAGGCACTTTACAAACATTGGAATATTTTATAGGCAAAAGAGATCAGGGCTTTTTCTTTTTTTAATGTCTGCAATTGCTGCTTTGCCTACCCACAGTTAGTTTCTGTTCTTAAACCTGTGACTATTTATTTTTGTTTTTAAACTTCTCTGGTGTGTTAAAATACTGTCTGAATTTAGTTTTTTATTAGGTTTCTTAGATACATGTATTTTTTTTAACATCCTATATTAAAAGTTCACCCGTTGGTATTTATTATATTATCATAATTAACATTAACCTAATACTATTCATTGTAATTGTCTTCTCTTGTTGAAACCCTCTCCCCCTATTTACCATTAAGAAGTGTCCTTGTGCTTTTCATGAGAGAAAATGGGAGTCTGGCAGCCGAGCAATTGTCCTAGTGCCCTCCCTTGAGTCAACAAAAATGTAACTACTGCCATTCCAAAGTCCAACTCCATTCGAGTCCAGTCTGGTCCCAAGTCTGGGTCATGCCATTGGCCAGACTCTCTGAGAAAGATCATGTTTAATTCTGGTATTAGTGAGCAGTGAAGATGGATTCCTGTGAGGTATCGCTAACTCTCATGGGTTGGAGTCTTTATATATTGCCACTCTGCGGAGAAGCTGGAGTGGCCTGCTGGTGGAGTGGGAACACTGGGGGATCATTATGTTAATTGCTGCGGCTGGATGGGGAAAGCAGAAGGAGGAATCAGTAGTCATGTTCCTCTCTTCCCCATCTGCTGCTTCTGATGGAAATGAGGCTCTTAATAGCCTGCACCTCCTAATGAAAGGGCTTTTAGAAGGTTAGAGCAAGGATGGCAAGTCACAACTCCTGCATTCTGTTTTGGATAAATAATTTACCTCACTATGTCTGTAGACTCATCTGTTAAATGCAGATAAAATTCTTTGGGATCATCAATGAAAGACTATTAATATCCGAAGTATCTTTGGATGTCCCACACTTGCTGCTTCTTGAATGTAAGATTAGAGTACTATCTCTGTATTTAGGGGGATAAAAATCATGCAGTGAGCTCCTCGGGATGGTCTGTGCCTCTGTTTGGAAAGCACCTGGCAGATTGTGCATGTTACTAAGAATAAAGTCCAAAAGATTTGCCACATTTTAAGCAGCATAGTTATTGTTAATGCATGCTCCTAGTACTAACCCTCACCTATTCCTCCACAACGTCATCCTGATTTCTATTCTTGGTCTCCCCACACGCCTTAATCCCAGATTTCAGTATTAGGGTTAAGCCATCTTGTTAACTTTTCCATCACTTTGTATAGGCATCTTTCTTAAACCTTCCACTATTGTACTGCTAGTAGTACAGCTCATAGCGGTATTAGATGACAGATGAAAAAAAACACCTGTTACACTAGCATGTGTACTGTTGCTGCAATTTGTGGAACTGCAGCGGTAGGAGATTTTAAGAGTGTAAATGAGGTCCATACATACGGATCTCATCTTACGTAGGTTGTTTGTTAACTATATTTTGCTGCGAGCCCAGTGTAAGTTCACTTCTGGGGGAATTTTGCACCACTGTGCACATGCAGAATTCATGTGTCCCGCAGAATTTTATTTTTTCCGCAGAAAATACATTCTGCCCAAGAAGTGTTGCAGTTTCACCTTTTGCTTGCCAGAGGCCACTGTAGCACCATAACAGCCAACAGCATGAATAAAGCAGGCTGTTCTGGTGCCGTAGCAGTGTGTGATGAGCAAAAGGTGGAACTACAGCACTTCTAAGGCAGAATGTATTTTCTGTGGGGGAAAAATATTGTGTGCGCGGATAGTGGCACAGAATATCCCCGGGAGTAGAAGTTAATCACAGCCCTCAGCATGCAGAGCCAGGTTAGGGCAGAGTGGGGCACATGGGGCTGCTGGGGTCACAGACTGGGGTTCAGAATGGCTTGTGGGAGGGACAGACCGGGATTGCGGGCTTAGGAGCTAGTAGGGTGACAGTGTTGAGCCAGAGCTGAATGGAAGTGAGGGTGCAAGGCCACATGGGGATGGGGGAGGGGGACTGCAGGGACACATGGGGATGGGAGTGCGGGGACAGAAGCAGATGTACCTAAGTGAATGGAAGAGGCTTGGGATCACTGCATGGGGGAGGCTCCCCAACTCCCTAACAATGCTGCCCCTTCCCTTCCCAAAAAAGCCTATTCGATATTTTTCACACCCATACCCAGCAACCCTCCCGGTTCACTCCAGCCTCCTTCCCTCTCCCTCAGCTCCTCTGTTACCCCTGACACCCCCAAGCATTTTCACAGCTTCTGATGGGTGTGGGAAATACAATTCTGTATTCAAATTTAAATGAATTATTCAAAGTTCTGTGTTAATATGTCTAGCAAGGAATCTATTTGTCAAAATTTTTTTTTACCAGAATGTTTTTTTTTGGTCTGTATTGCTACAGACACACTTGCTGACAGATATTTTGGTGTTTTGACAAATAAAATATCCAGAATTTTACAGAATTTTAAAATATCGTGTACAAAATTTTCATTTTTTTGGCACAGAATTCCCCCAGGAATAACTGAAAGGTTGGTCGCTTAAAATTTGGTTCATGTCTGTCTGACAGATTGCAAATTGAAGGCATTCAGTTTGCATTGACTATTCTTCCCCACCCCAACCGAGGAACCACTTGAGTTCCTACAGCTGCATGTATCTAGTATTTCAAAATTAGCACAGACTTACTAAGCAGTATGATGGAACATGAACTGAAGATGCAGGTGATGATGCATGCCAACTTGTGAGTGAGAAATGTTAAATTTTTTTGCTCTCTGGAAAAAAATAGTAGCAACATAATTTATCAATTTTCAGGTAAACCCTGAAAAAATTCTTACAAAAAAGGAACCAGGTAAAAATACTTATATTGCACTATTTCACCAGGGCTAACCACAATTTAGCAAAATAAAAAGTGAAACCAAGATTTTTTTTTTTAATTTAGAACATATGCAGCTGATAAAACATGTGTAATCAAGGGTAAGCCCTCTTCATAGTTACACAATATATCTTGGGAGGATGAAAATGTGCATACATAATAGAATTCCCTGCCAGTACAGATGGTGTTCTAATATAATATTCACTTAGTTTGAATGGGCCATATGTTTCTGTGGTTTGAGAGACCCAGAGTGAAAAAGAATCTTACTAAGTTTTCTAATATAACTACAAATCCTAATGGAAAAGGCTCTCCTGATTTTACTTATTCATGGGCACCTGTGATGAACTCTTCTGAGTGGGATCTTCTTTTTTTTATTCTGCTCAAGGCAAATGGTACTTAAAACTAAGAACTAATTTTCTGTATGTGTACATTTATTTGTATTAGACAAGAGACACTACACAGCAAGAAAATGCAGGTTATTTAAAGTCTAGCTGAGGCAAGAATTTTATGAGAGATGAGGGTAGTAGATGTTCACTCGGAAAATGGTAGAATTTAGATTGTGTTTGTCTAGCATGTGTTAGCTGAGACCAACCTAAACTCAACCACTTTTCCTAGTCTTACCTCATGTGTTCATTCCACTCCATCTCTGGACCTAGGGATTTGTAAATAAAACTGATGACGTCAGTTTTTACTTTAAGTAAAATGCCTGAATTATGGTATAGTGAAGAATTTAGTTACAATGAATAAAGATTTTAGTTTCACTTATAGGAGTTATAATTGAAATGGAATTTCCAAAAGAAAGTTTATTCATCCTATATATGCTGCTGGAAGTAGGATATTTATAGTTAAGAGCAAGAGAAATCAGCAAACCAACCGATTGCTGTCTGATTTAGGAATTCTGTCCCAACATTTCACTGTACAATAAGACACAATTTAAAGTTTTGCCCTTTCATTACTCCCACGTCAGTTGATTTTCTGTGCAATATATAAGCAATTTCCAATTTTTGAATGTGAAATGTACAGTATTTTGATTACCCATCAACTCCTGTGGAAAAGGTCTGAAGTATTTCAGGCCTTAGTTTTGTCTAGGAGGCCAAATGGTGCTCTGAAGCAAGCATTTTGCTGCTGGTTTTTTTTGTTTTGTTTTTTAAAGGGGGGGGGCATTGTGGTGACTGATAATGAAATAGAGCTGAGACCCACATATTAAATCTTTTCTCCTTTTTCTCTGCTTGTGCATAAACAGCTTTTGTGACAGGTGCCTCTAATTTTCCCATTCTGTCAGCACAATAAAGAGAGCAGCAAGGGATATAAGGGAAGGGAAGGGAGAGGCTGGAAATATTAGCCCTTGACACTGTTACCATAGAATACAGTCAGACAGGGAGGGAATGACATTGTTCAGTCCCTTATGGTACTGCTGTACATGAAGTGTAGCTGGAGATGAGAGGGACTGGGACAGATGGGATGATGATGAAGCTGAGAGCTTCCTTCAGTGAAAGTATAGAACAGTGCTGAGAGCTGCACATACTCATTCTGCTTTTTCAGCCCTCTTGGGGCAGAATCAGGAGTTCCCCAGAGTTTGAGTGCAGGCACAGCCCCATTGCAGAGCCTCATGTCAATTTCAGAAGCAGCACCAGGGTCTCAACTGGAGAAATCTGAGGTAGAGGGAGGGAGGGGCTGATGAGCTTTTGATTGCAAAGAAGGCAGGTTGGTAGGGCCTGTGACCAAGGAAGAAAGAGGAGTAGGGCTGGTTGTGACCTGGTGAAGGGTATAGTATATGACTCAATAAGGGATGGGGAGGTGAGAGGAGAACAAAGGGAGGCTGCATTCCCTTTTTGGGGAAGGAGTAGGGGAGCAGTGGTGGGTATTATCATAGAAGATTATGGTTGGAAGAGACCTCAGGATGTTATCTAGTCCAACCCCTTGCTCAAAGTAGGACCAACCCCAACTAAATCATCCCAGCCAGGGCTTTGTCAAGCCGGGCCTTAACCTCTAAGGAAGGAGATTCCACCACCTTCCTAGGTAACCCATTCCAGTGCTTCACCACCCTCCCAGTGAAATCGTGTTTCCTAATATCCAACCTAGACCTCCCCACTGCAATTTGAGACCATTGCTCCTTGTTCGGGCATCTGCCAGCACTGAGAACAGCTTAGCTCCATCCTCTTTAGAACCCCCTTCAGGTAGTTGAAGTCTGTTGTCATCCTCTCCCCACTCTTCTTTTCTGCACACTAAATAATCCCATTCCCTCAGCCTCTCCTCATAAATCATGTGCCCCAGCCCTCTAATCATTTTCACTGCCTTTTGTCAGACTCTCTCCAATTTGTCCACATCCTTTTTGTAGTGCGGGGCCCAAAACTGGATAGAATACTCCAGATGTGGCCTCACCAGTGCTGAATAGATGGGAATAATCACTTCCCTCAATATGCTGACCATGCTCCTATGTCGTTAGCGTTCTTGGCAACAAGGGCACACTATTGACTCATATCCAGCTTCTCATCCACTGTAATCGCCAAGTCATTTTCTGCAGAACTGCCATTTAGCCAGTTGGTTCCCAGCCTGTAGCAGTGCATGGGGGGCAGGGATCACTCAATGGCTTGAGCATTGGCCTGCTAAACCCAGGGTTGTGAATTCAATCCTTGAGGGGGCCATTTAGGGATCGGGGGCAAAAATCTGTCTGGGGATTGGTCCTGCTTTGAGCAGGGAGTTGGACTAGATGACCTCCTGAGGTCCCTTCCAACCCTGATATTCTATGATTCTATGGGATTCTTCCATCCTAAGTGCAGGACTCTGCACATGTCCTTGTTGAAACTCATCAGATTTTTTTTGGCACAATCCTCCAAGTCATCTAGGTCACTCTGGACCCTATCCCTACCCTTCAGCATATCTACTCTCCCCCTAGTTTAGTATCATCTGCACTTTTGCTGAGAGTGCAATCCATCCCATCCTCCAGATCATTACTGAAGATGTTGAACAAAACCGGCCCCAGGACTGACCCTTGGGACACTTCACTTGATACTGGCTGCCACCTAGACATCGAACCGTTGATCACTACTGATTAAGCCCTTTGATCTATTCTGCTTTCTATCCACGTTATAGTCCATTCATCCAATCCATATTTTTTAACTTGCTGGCAAGAATACTGCGGGAGACCGTATCAAAAGCTTTGCTAAAGTCCAGGTATATCACAATATATGATATGATATATACCATATATATCATAACTAACAGAGAAGTTGTTAGGGAATGGAGAAAAGCCTCATATTATTTAGTTTGTTGATTTTTATTTGGGAGCTCAGATATGATTTGGTGTGAAGTCAAAAATATTTCTTTCATGGAATGTGAGGGGAGGTATCTATCAGAGCCACCACTTATTTTGGGCATTAGCTGTGACTGAGCTAAAGCATCTCAATATATAGGAGTCACCCATTGAGATCTCTTACTTTGGCAGCAGAGCTCTATGGATTTGGTGCTGAACTCTTTGCTCATTTTAAACAAAATTGAGCTCTGAGGTTGGTTTGGTTTTTTTTGTTTTTTTTTTTCCACATTTCTGTTTATTGAATTCTTCTGAACCTATCTGAATAAAGAGGAGAATGCGGTGACATAAAGTGAGTTGATTGGCTCTCTGGATATGTAATATATAGTTGTATCCATATCTTAGAACATGCAGAATATTAAATAATATATCGTTAGCACTTTCATAAATCATTTAAAAAAGTTTGAAGTAATGCTTTTAAAATACAAGGCAAGAATTTACAGAGAAACTTGATTTCCATAAAGCTTTCTTTGATTAAGTTAATTGGTGGAAAGCTTCAAAAGTCCTTGTCATATTGTAAACATCTTGTGCTAACATGAGAATGAGACCATGGCTATTAAAAAAATGATATTGTCAGTCTGGTATCATTGTCAGAGGTGGGAGAAATAAAGTAAATCAAAGTGGAAAAGCATGCATAGCTTTTTAATTTTGTTCAGTTTTAATATTCTAATCTAAAGTGAGTTAGGAAATGAAAGTATAGAGAATATTTTGCCACAAAACATTGAGACTATATAAAAGATTATAGTATAATAAATACATTGCATTTACATTGCTAAATTGTACTGTGTATGTATGATTTTTTAAAAATCATTGCTGAATTAAATGTGCGTCATGTTAAAATTTTTGGTAATAAACTAATAGTCAAGTTTAGAATTGTTGGTGTTCTACAGTAGTGAGGTTAAGTTCCAATTTAGAAGTAGAGATGCTGTGAAACCCACCATAAAACTTTTTAATATGATTTTGCTCTTTCATAATTTGTGCTGTTTTATTTTTGGGATGACTTCAGGAAAGTACATTTAAAAAGTCAATAGTGTGCTTCTTTTAGATTTCTTTGCTCCCTTTAGGTTGTCTCAGCTGCCACTGCCAGCTGTCTAGTGGCTCATTACCACTTAATGTAATTCTGCCTCTTCATGTTCCAGGATTAGTGTCCAAAAGTCAGAATCTTCAAAATATAGGTACTGGCTATTTCAAGAAATACTTGTAGGACAGTGATCTTCCAACTCTTTCATTTCTCATTTTGAGGTAGAGTAAGAAAGAGCATGTATATGCCTCTTGTATACTGCTTTATCTCCCAATCCATTCCTTTGTCACATTTTCTTTGTTCTATGGATAACAGACTGTGTACATTACTGGCATTCCATACTCTGGAACTTTGGGATTATTGGCTGAAAGTTTATTTTATTTTTCCATGAGTTGCTATTTGTTTTGAAAATATTAACCTAACACAAGCCTTTCTTGTTTGCTTTGTAGGTTTTAACCACCATTCGCTCAGGACACAGGGCAAATATTTTTAGTGCAAAATTCTTACCATGCACCAATGACAAGCAGATTGTGTCCTGTTCTGGAGATGGAGTAATTTTTTATACTAATGTTGAGCAAGATGCTGAGACCAACAGACAATGCCAATTTACGTGCCACTATGGAACTACCTATGAGGTATTGTATATCATCTCTGTATAAAAGCACAAGATTTATTTAAGTCAGGAAAAACAGGTGTTGGTGTTGATATTAGCCGCGATTTCAGTCTGACAGTGACAACTTCATTTTTATTCTTCACAGTCATTTAAACTAGTTTCCCTTTGATTTGTAACTTTTAGGGGTCATTTCATATGTAGAGAAATAAATTGTCTAAATAAAGGAGACTCTAAAGTCAAGTATTGTTAAGGCCACTTTCCCTGCAACATATATAAGCAGATAGCAACAGATACATAATAGAGCGTGTTTATCTACACATTAGGGGGACAGGTAGTTTGTGTATCATTTTTTATTAAAGGGAGAGAAACAAGGTCTTTACTGTACTAAGGTAAATATAAATATAAATATAAAATCAATAGAACTTAAAACTTCATGTCTCAAGTTCTGTTCTTCCATTCCTCTTTATTTTTAGTCTTGCATGATTTCTTGAGCCTGTGACTAGACTTCATCAGTCTATTGTCCAGTCATAGATATTTCTTTAGAGAGTAGATTCATGATATTCCTTTTTCAGTTTTATTGAGCATGATGCTCACAACATTTTGGTTAAAGTATACATCTTATACAAAACTTCTGTTTTGTAAATTCCACCATGACTCATTAGTTGTGCATCTGTACCAGGCAGAGTTATTCGCCACACATTGAACGATGCAACCTTGAACTCTGACCATGTACAGTTGTTAGAAATGGGTATCTGGTAAATGTTTGGAATATGGAAGACATGGCATTGAAGTAGATGGTTAGGGGCATGGCTGTGTTTGACTTGTGTTACATTAATGCTAATGGAGGGAAATCTTTTTGTTTTTTAAATAGAAATAGCTTGTAGCATTTGTCATATTGGGATGTTATTGATTTATAATGTTTTTAATTAAAGTTATTGGAAGATATTTCTAAAATCACCTACAGTTTGTTGAAAATCTCAACCACAGTGTATTTTCAGTAGTTGATTTTGTTCAGAGTTAGGTTAGCCTATTTTGTGTAGAAGTGAAGGAGAGTGCAGCTTGTGTGTTGTCCTTGTGGATACAGATGAGCTAACAGTAAAGGAGAAGGTGAAATCATAGTTATTGGTTTTCAGGGTAGGGTGAGGATTTAATGAGTGATTCTCTGACTCTTCTGTGATTCTGCCGGTGGTATATGCACTTCAGCAGCTTTTACTATTTTCAAAACAGTTCTTTGATAAAATATATGTAAAATACTTTGGGATAGAAAGGTACTTTATAAATGTATAATTTATTTAAATATTATTACTTTACTTAAAACCTGTCATCTTGTACTTGAATAATAAAGCAGATGCAAAGCTGTATAGGTGAGTACTAGTATCTTAGATCACTGAAACATCAAAGCTCAGCAGAGCAAGTAAGAGTAGTGCTGGGGAGAAAAGAATTGACTTGCAGATACAACTTGGAATTAATGTATGTCAGTTTGTTAGATGCTTCATCTCATTTAAAAGTATTTTTTGACCATGGGGAAAAATGTGTTTAAGCTGCCTGAGTTTATTTTTCAACTGTGTTTAATTGCCTCATTATATTAAAAATAGAACTTTATCTCACTAGATTATCTAAATAACAAAAGCTAATATTATCTGCCTTCAGGTACTAATTCTGAATTAAACAGTGGGATAGATTTTAGACAGGCTTCATAGCTTGGAGCTTGTGGCAATTACAAACCATGACTGACACACCTCACAATAAGGAAGCTTGTGGAAATTCATGAGCACTGTGCCATTGTTTTATGAAAGACAAGTTGTGGGTGAAGAGGAATGGAGTATATTTTTGAGAGTGAGACAGATGCATACACAGAAAGGGCCTCTGGAGGCAGTTCAAAAACTATGAATAGTCACTACCAAATACCAGACATTGCCGCTATTCACATTAATTCTATTTCAGAAAGAGAGTATACTTCTAAGGATAATTCCTACCTTCATATTTCCAGTGTATCAAGATTTTTTTTTTGTCCAGCTAAATTTTTTAGATTGATAATTTAATGATTGCTAGTTATATACAATATGATATTAAGGGTTAATATTTATGAAGTCATCCGAGGTTATAGCTACTGATACGTATTTCATTTTTTTAATAAAAAGAAAAGAAACCCTTTGTGCCTTACAAATTACAAAATATTTAATAGTGAATTATAAAAGACTGTACTGTTACCAATATAATCAAAATTAAACTACAGCATTTGAAATAAATGAATGTGCTTCATTTGTGCTTCATTATTACTTTTGCCTGGCGTTTGTTCATCTATGGCCTGAAGTCAATGGAAAAACTCCTATTGACTTTAATGAAAGTAGATTCAGCCTGTTACTTACTAATTCAGTAATTTACCACGTCTGTTCTTGTCAGTAGTGTGAAAGAGTGAGGTGCTGCTGCACTTAACCTGTGATGGTCTGGTAGCTGTTTTTCAGACATTGAACTCCTAAAGGACAGGGTACAGTTGTACAACAAAAAATGTTGACTGGAATAGTAATTCTAGGATTTCTAAACTAACCAAATTTGATACTTCATTCTCTGTACATTAGTGGCTTGAGGTACACATATTCAAATGAAAGATGTTTACATTTTCTGTAAGATATTTTTAAAATTTTCTTTTGTATATAAAGAAATAAAGTGTGTGGTCATATCACAGTTCACATGCCTTCACCCACCAGAGGTGTTCTGCTCTGTAATATTTGGCACTTCTTGTTCTATATATTTTATGGAATGATTTGTTAAGTGAATCTGGACCAGTGATTAGTTTTCTGGGAACACCCTTATTTGGAATATCACTACATCTTTGTAGGCATTGATAGCTTTCCTGAGATCAGCAATATGGTGTAATAAAACAATTCAGTGAAAGTGAAGAAAATATTAATGCATTGCAGGATAGGGAACAATAATAGGCTTCAGTTCATTACTGTATCTTGCATGGAAGAAACAACTTGATTGGAGGAACAGTGCTGTTAAGTATTTTCTTGTGGTTTGTGACTACTCTGGGGTTAGAATGTTAAAATGTTCTTTTGCTGCATAATAGAAAACAAAATGAACCTGTCTTGTATTCTCACTTTAGATGCTAATTATTTATCAAATAACTGAAAATATCAAGTTTGTGCCTCATTTACGCAATAGGCAGTGTAAGTGTTTGTGGGATTTAATTGCTTATTTCACCTTCTGGAGGACTATCTGTAAGGTTGTTTTAATGACTGTAATACAAACTGTTTTAAATTTTCAACTATCTTTCACTTTTGATTATTTTCATAGAAATCTTGAGTGCAATTAAAAATTACCCTCTGATTATTGCTTTCTAATATTAAAGGCTTTATTCCCAAAATTATATTATTTCTTGAAGTATTAATGGTACTGATTTTTTTCATTGCAGATTATGACAGTACCAAATGATCCCTATACTTTTCTCTCATGCGGTGAGGACGGAACTGTAAGGTGGTTTGATACTCGCATCAAAACAAGTTGCGCAAAACAAGATTGTAAAGATGTAAGAACCAAATGTTCCAATAAGATGACAGAAATATAGGGCTATAATATTAATATTAGAATCTGAACCCTAATAAGGCTTCTGAGGGCCCCGATGAGCTGACTGAGACATGTGGTAGGGATTACCATGGGGCCAGAAAAGAGTGCTGTTTGGACTCTGTACATCTGAGGTACATTTATGAACCTCTGGTTTGGTTTACTTCAAACTTGGTAGAAAAATTCCCATGGAGCCAGAAAAATTCTACCTTAGCCTTAGACCTAACCTTCCAAACTTGAGGCTATGATAGCTTTTTTTTGTGCACTTTTGAGGTGGTGGTGTAAATTGAGCTTATAATGGAAGCTCAGCTGCAACTTTAAACTGTCGAGCAGCCTCTGTAAAATAGTGGGGTAATGAACATATTAGACCAGATTAATCACTGGCGTATCTCCCTGGATAGTATTAATTTCATCCATAGTGTTTGGGTTCCAGAAAATGTTTGGTACTGATCTGGATAAAAACTGACCCCCCAAAATGTGTGTTATGCTTACAATCCCCTTGGTACCCATCTCTTCTGTTCTGTTTTCTGCGTTGTGTTCCATTTTAGGCTTTGGTTATTTTTGGTCCCCAATCTTGTTACCTTACTTCTTACTACATGACATTCCTCTATCCAATTATCTGCCCATAAATAAAATCTATTCTAATCCTTTTGAATTAGCATAGACACTTCCTTCCTATTTGCAATTCTTTCTATTCACATCCTGGTTTCTTTATATTTAAGAAAATCCAAGCATTTATTAGCCTTCTCTACCCTTAATTGTTAGCTTTTTTTAGGTTGAGATAATACTGTTTTTCATTCTCTGATCATTTTTGTCCATTACAGTAACTCTTCCCTGTAATACATTTACTACCTATCTGTATCGGGCCAGATTTCGTGTTCTCTTATAAACATGATTGCAGTACCTTGTGGGGCTGCATCTTTTTTTTTTTTTAAAGTAGTATTTTACTTCAGATGCTTAGGAGCTATTTTGTAAGTGCAGTATCTTTGTTTTATTCCAGGATATTTTAATAAACTGCCGACGTGCTGCCACCTCTGTAGCTATCTGTCCTCCAATACCATATTATCTTGCTGTGGGCTGTTCTGATAGCTCAGTAAGAATATATGACCGGCGAATGCTTGGCACAAGAGCAACAGGTGGGAAATAAACATTAAGTAAACTTTTCTAGCAGCAGACAGTTCTAGTTTGTCTGGTTTATGACTTAAGCTTAGTTTTATGTAAGAACTAGGCTTTTTTAAAAGATTGTATATTGGATATTACTAAAAAGTACAGTAAAGCCTGCAGGGAAATATTTTGAAAGATTATTTGCAAATAAACAGTGAATGCTATTATTAAGGTGGCCAAAGAATTTCCTGCAGGTCAAATGCAGTGCATGGAATTCTATAATGTTTCCTGGGGCTTTCTTGGAACATGCAGCACACAGAGCCTGGTTCCAGTCTTTATTCAAGTAATTGTTTACAAAAATAAGCCACGCTGGAGCATTGTATGATGAGAGCAGGAACCATCTCAGTGACATGCAGATTAAATGCATCCATGTCACCCCTATGTTTTGAGTGCTTTTGTTTCTTGCAGAAAGGGATCTTGTGAATTTTACAGACTCTCATAGCAAATATTTAACTTCTCAGTAGTTGTCACTGTACCTGACATACTAGTTGCCCTAAATATTTGCCTAAAGTTATTACCAAGTTTCTAAATTTAGATAATGTATTTTGAGATCATTCACTCTCAAGAGTGGGGGTTGTTATCTGGCTAGTTGGAAAAGGTATGTGCCCCTTTATAGGGCTGGAGAGCCAGGGAGTAACTTTCTGCTCTAGCTGCAGAGGTCAGAGTGGCAATGCTGACTTATCCCCCCCAGGTGATTGAAGAGAGGGAGGGACTATATTGGTCCATGCTGGTGCAGAAAAAGCCCTTTTTTTTAATCTGGATCAGGTGGAGCAGCACCCTCTCTCTCACCCATGGAAGTGGTGAAACACCGGGGTTGTCAAGATCCGCTATGGGCATTGCGCTAGTCACTGGTTTCTCAAGGGGTTGAGAAGGAAATTTTCCCTCACCGCCAGATTGACGAATGCGAGGTGGTTTTTTTTGGCCTTCTGCACAGGGGACTTGAGGGGCTTAGTTGGGACAAATATGAAACAGGAGTTATGCTGTGATGTCACAACTCATTATGTAAATGTGTGGCAGATGTCAGCTACTCCATAGAAGAGTTATTCCCCCTTCGCCCTAGAGCCTCATTTGAGCGTGGGGGTAGGGGGGATGGTGAGAACTCAGCAGTGGGTTGGCTAGTGACCAGGATCAATAAGGGGGAGGGCTGACAGAAGCCCCTTGGGTGTGTATTGAAACGATCATGGAATTATTTGAACTGTACACTTTTATCTGCCAGGTACTCCCAGACATTTAAGCATAAAGTTGGCCTAATTAAACCACATCCAGTGTCTCCTATCCTTCCAGCACAGCCAGACAATGGCTGGAGTATTTAATACACTGTTTAATTATAAAACTGTTTTACCTTAGGGATGTGACTGACACTTGAAACAGAGATTTCTAATGTAACTATTATGGAAATTAAGCTGGCCTTTGGTTTGTGGAATTCTATGAGAAGTAAGATATGCATGGTCTTTGTCAGTTTAGAAGGAACAAACTACTGTCTTCTTACTGGCACTGTGGCAGGTTGTTTGAGAGTTTGCTTGCAGGCCCAAAGGTATCAAATGTCTAAGACAACCAGCATGACAAGCCATTTTATGTTTGCACTGAAGTCTTTGCCACTTCCTCTCCTCTCTTCCACAGATAGTCTGCCTGGGTATTTCTTTGTTGTGAAAATTGAATGAGGATCATGTGTAGGGGTCTCACCATGAAAGCTTGAATCTAGTCCGTACCTAGATAAATCAAGTACTTTTTGCTTTCCTCTAACAGACAGTGAAGGGGGAGTGCCTATGTACATGCACTTATGTGTAATATACCTTGATTGTGTAGCAATATCTATAGTCAAATCTGGCAAGTGTTTTCATTCTAAGACCCAATTTTCAGTTGCTCAGAACTTTCTGAAAGCTTAAGTTATTCGGATGAAACTTTCTAGTCCTGGTCTTTGCCCAAAGCGATTTTTTATTTTTAAACATTAGAATCATGAGGAAAACTTGTTCAGATGTTTTGGTAGAAGTAGGAAAAATACTTTTTTCTCACTGTAAAAATAAAATAAAAATTATAACCTGTTAATGAATGGCTATATGGTCAAAACAGTGGGCAGCAGAAAACTTAGACTTTGACAGGGAAATAGCCTTTAGGGCAGGGACTGTCTCTTTTAATTTCTCAAACACCGTGCAAAGTAACAGTAATATATACATATCTAATACATTTATTTTTTCTAGTACTTATAGGTGGCAGTGCAGTCATCCCAAACTCATGTCAATAAAAATTTTATACTACACAATATCATCATACTGTTAAATACCACATTTCATAGAAACTTATTTTAAAAATATTTTAATTTCATTTTTGATTGCAACTTTTTTTTCCAATTTCTCTGTCTTCAAAGCGTTGTTGCCTTTGTTTTGAATTCAGCTGTATGGACCTGTAAGGGAGAGAGGGAAAATGACAAACATTAGACATTTTATATAATTTTTCTGTGCAGAATATAGTGATTTTAAGGGCTGGCACACCAGGACTGGAAGCAAATGGTGTGTATCATTTAAAAGCAGATGTCTAGCTCATCTGCTGTGGTATAAAGAATCCATTATTATCACAGATACGTTGAGACAGTACACGCTGAACTTGTCATTATTCTAGTACTGAATATTGTCAATTGCAAGCCATTTTAGTTTTGGAGAGAAATCCATACATGGCAGAAAAAAGAGAGGTCTGTGAATGATTTGTAAAAGAGATTATTTTAAATCCATTCAGAGGTTTGGATGGTTATAAATCGTTTCAGTGGAGATTGATTAGTGTGTAAAAGCATAGAGGAGCTGGTCAAAGGAGAAATGCAATTTATGTTTTGAAATTTCAAAGGAATATCATCACCACATATGCCACATGTTTTTAGATAAGTGTGTGTACATAGTGATATGACCTTAAACATTGAAGGGAGTATCTTCTAGATCCCTTCTCTAATTGGATATGGTAATTTGAATTATTGGTTTGTATTGTAAATATTTTTAGTATTGATAACATTCTGTTCCCAGTAAGTGTTACAGATACACAGTGACAAGTGATATGTTATAGAACACAGTAATCTTGCATGTACATTAATAGAGAAAGGTTAAAGTACCAAAATAAAGTATTTACTAGATCTGACTTGTTGCTTATTTGTGCCATATTTAGTATTTCTCTAGCTATAATTCATACTATTTTGGCTGTTTTGGTAACAATACTGAAAATGTGTTATAGTTTGCACATTTTTTTTTTAAATTGTTTTAGGTAATTATGCTGGTCGGGGCACTACAGGAATGGTTGCACGTTTTGTTCCTCCCCACCTCAATAACAAATCCTGCCGGGTAACATCTCTATGCTACAGTGAAGATGGGCAGGAGATCCTTGTTAGCTATTCTTCAGATTACATATACTTGTTTGACCCTAAGGATGACACAGCACGAGAACTTAAAGTTCCTTCTGCAGAAGAGAGAAGAGAAGAGGTGAGTGAGTGATTAATGTGATCTGTTTACACCTATTTGGGCAGTTTTTCCTTGGTGTAATTATTGACACCAATGGTATTGCCCTAAAGATGAATTTGACAATATTGCTAAAAGATTAGTTGTGTGATAAGACCCTGAATGTACAAGGCCCTGTGCCATCACCCAGATAGTGCAGACACAAAACCATCACTGTCAGAGCTCTACCTATAATACTTAACTTTTATAAACCAGAAGAATTGTACAAAACCTGAAAAAATTCCTTTTTGGGCATAAGAAAATTCTTCCCAAAACTACTTCAAAAAAAAAAAAAAAAAAGGCAGAAGTCTACAGAAACGGGCTGTTAAAGAGAGTGTCTTAGTAGCCTTGTTTTTGCCACTTAGCAATGCTGTAATAGAAGCGAATGATTTTACAAAAACTGTAAAACTTGTTTTTATAGGGTCTAATCCTGTGAAATAGAGCAGAACCTGAATTGAAAAGGTTTTGCTTGGCCACGGGTAAACTGAAGCTTGTGAGTTGGCTCATATGGGGGAAGAAGCAGCTTGCTCTCCCCTTCAGCATTGACCTTAGGTCACTGGTATTTGGTACATGTAGGTCTACTAGTCACACCTCCATTGGTGTGACAGTACTAATGTCCTCCATCCCCAACTTGTTTCCCTGCAGTTGACTCTCCGTGGCTATCACGCTGATGGCAAATAGGGCGAAGTTGTCCTAAATGGGTTCTTCACTGCCTGCCTACTAGCACATTGAAATTCCTATTTCCTGCTGGTTTTGAGCCTTATATGAGCACACAGGGGTTTTCTAGTTTGGACTAATACAGTGAATGCTATTTACCATAAAGTGGAATGAGAGACTTAAATTGTTTAAATGAATTATGAGCAAAATGCAGTTCGGAATACAGTGACCCTCTACTTGGAATGAAGTTTGTTTTCATATGCTGGAATTTTGGATATTTTTACATTGACAAGTTGTCCGCACAGACAGCACTGGCAAAACCTACTCCGCTGGAGTTGCACGATACGCTGAAACAGTTTTCTTATATGAAATTCTATTTGAGATGTAGAAACAGCCATGCATGATAACAGAATATTTCCCTGAAGACAGAAATATCAACAAGAAGGATCAACAGACATGTCAGGAACATATTGATACATCTCTTAAAATAGTATGTCTCAGTAACAAAAATGAGTTTGTTTTGTTTAACTGTGTGCCATACACATGAAACAGAAAAGAGAAAAATTACATTTTTTTCTAATTTATAATCTTTGAATAACCTTTTAATCTGTAAGGATTTTTAAATATATAATTTTCATAAGTTGAACATCTTATGTTCTATAGGTTATAAAAACTTTCAGCATTTTAATTCAACATGAATTTTTGTGTCTACAAAATTCCACTAAGACAGTATAATACTCATTTGTGCAAGCTCCTTTATATTGCAGAGGTTTTTGTTTATTAATTACCAATGGCCTTTTTTGTCCTGGTCATTACGAAAGCTTATTAGTCAACATATCTTGAAGGTTACAAAAGGGTATACATACTACTTGCTCATAAGTGCTGTACTGTGCAAAAACTTTTCATAAATTGTACATAAATCTACATTTAGTACTTAGTGATATTTATGAAAAATTTTTGTTGTGAAATTTGTTCAAGGCCTGTTAGTAAGTTAGTGTATATTGATGAAGTTATTTAAGATTTTTTTTTTTAAAGCCACTATTTAAGAGCTTGTCAGATGGTTTTATAACACTGAATTAGAACTATTCATCTAGTGTTCCTTTAAATTTTTGTGTAAACTTTTACCTAGTGGAAGATGCCAGATCATAAACCCTGGAGACTGAAGTTCTGAATTTATTCACAGTATAGTTTTGGCATATCCAAGTGTGAGTGTAAGGGTATGTCTACACTACTGGATTATTCCGATTTTACATAAACCGGTTTTATAAAACAGATTATATTAAGTTGAGTGCACACGGCCACACAAGCACATTAATTCGGTGGTGTGCGTCCATGTACCGAGGCTAGCGTCAATTTCTGGAGCGTTGCACTCTGGGTAGCTATCCCATAGCTATCCCATAGTTTCCACAGTCTCCCCTGCCATCGTAATTCTGGGTTGAGATCCCAGTGCAAAAACAGTGTCACGGGTGATTCTGGGTAAATGTCATCACTCAATCCTTCCTCCATGAAAGCAACGGCAGACAATCATTTTGCGCCCTTTTTCCCTGGATTGCCCTGGCAGATGCCATACCATGGCAACCATGGAGCCCGTTTTGCCTTTTGTCACTGTCACCATATATGTGTACTGGATGCTGCTGATAGAGGCGGTACTGCAGTGCTACACAGCAGCATTCATTTGCCTTTGCAAGGTAGCAGAGACGGTTACCATCCCTGTTGCACCGTCTGCCGTGCCATTGTAAATTGGCGATGAGATGACGGTTATCAGTCGTTCTGTACCGTCTGTTGCTGTCATGGGTGTTCCTGGTGGCCTCGCTGAAGTCGGCCAGAGGCACATGGACAAAAATGGGAATGACTGCCCGGGTCATTCCCTTCTTTATGTTTTGTCTAAAAATAGAGTCAGTCCTGCCCAGAATATGGTGCAAGTGTACTAGAGAACCAGAGAGCACAGCTGCTCCGTGTCAGAGCCCCAGAGATCCCGCAGAAATGATGAGCCTCATCCCATTCTAGGGGGTGCCTCTGCAACAACCTCACCTGTTGCTTCCCTCCTCCCCCAGTCCTCCTGGGCTACCGTGGCAGTGTCCCCCCATTTGTGTGATGAAGTAATAAAGAATGCAAGAATAAGAAACACTGACTTTTTAGTATAAAAATGAGGGGAGGCAGCCCTCCAGCTGCTAATGATAGCCAGCAGGACATTATATCTGGCAGGGAGAGAGCGCCACTCTCTACCGCTGCTAGGATATCCCAGAGACTGCAGTACAGACTCTTCCTTTAGACAGAAGGGTGGGGATAGGGGCCTGATGGAGCTCAGTCTCCATTGCTATGATGAAGACAGTTGTGCCAGCCGTCTGTACCGTCTGCCGGGAAATGACGGGAGTCATTCCATTTTTACCGAAGGCGCACCAAACACTCACATGGGCTGATGAATGACAATGATGCAGTCATATTGTACCGTCTGCCACGGGCAAGGGGATGCTGGTTTCAGCGCTGCAAGCAACGGCGCGTCTATCCTAGCAGATGCAGTAAGACATAAGGGTGACCTGAAAAAGGCCTGAGAAACCGTTTTTCCCCCCTTTTCTTCGGGGGAGGGAAGGGTGTAAATTGACGACTTACCCCTGAAACCACGTGAAAATGGTGTTTGACCTTTCAGGCATTGGGAGCTCAGCCAAGAATGCAAATGCTTATTGGAGACTTTGCTGGGGACTGTGGATAGCTGAGTCCTCAGGTACCCCTCCCTTCCTCCATGAGCGTCCATTTGATTATTTAGCTTCATTATGCTTATCACACAGCACTGTGGCTGTGGACTTGTACAACGAGCCTGGAGAATTTTTTCAATGCTTGTCATTTTCGTCTTTCGGTAATGGAGCTCTGATTAGAACAGATTTGTTCCCCATACAGCCGATCAGATCCAGTACGTCCTGTACAGTCCATGCTGGAGCCTTTTTGGATTTGGGACTGCATCGCCACCCATGCTGATCAGAGCTCGCATGCTGGGTCAAGAACAGGAAAATGAAATTACAAAAGTTCGCGGACTTTTCCTGTCTAACCTGGCCAGTCATCTGAGTCAGATTGCTTTCGCAGAGTGGTCACAATGGTGCACTGTGGGATACCGCCAGAGGCCAATGCCGTCAATTTATGGCCACACTAACCCTAACCGACATGGCAATACCGATTTCACCGCTACTCTTCTCGTCGGGGAGGAGTACAGAAATCGGTTTAAAGAGCCCTTTATATCGATATAAAGGGCCTTGTTGTGTGGACGGGTGCAGGGTTAAATCGGTTTAACGCTGCTAAATTTGGTTTAAATGCGTAGTGTAGACCAGGCCTAAGAGTCCCCTTGCTGCTCTGCCAGTGTACCTTTACCTGAAAGGAACACCTCAAGGAGGAAAGAGGGGAGTTTACATTACATTTACATTTCCTTGCCCGTTTATCCTTGGTGGCTTTGAGACTGCCAACTAGAGTGTCAAACAGTCCCAGCCCTAGTGGTGTCTTTTTTTGATGTGGGACTAAACTGAGACCACCAACTCATTTAACTTAGACTGACAAATAGCAGTTATATGGCATTTTTCAGTCTTCTAACCTTAGCTGGAATTGAGCAGGTCTGACTGAGATAGGCAAAAGTAGCAGCAGTTTATCAGAAGCTGTTGCTTTGCCTTCTGTGCAATTGAGCACTTGCCTTGGTGATGTAAATGAAAAAAGAGAGTTTCCCTCCACCTCTGGCCTTTCCTGGTCATTAGGTTGCCACTGATCAGAATGTTCCTTATCCCGCTTCTCCTTCATTACTACTTACGGGTTCCGTGGAAGCATTCTCATCTGTTTCCACATGAATGCATCAGAAGAATCTTTCTGTTTGTCAGCAGCGGCACCATTTTCTCTGACCATATACACTTCAGGCATTTCTTCACTGTGTAAAACGTGTATTAAGGGAGTATTACCTAACCAAGGATGATTGAGAGGGAAGGGAGTTGTAGGACACCTTAACAGCCCCGGTGACTCCCCCATTCCGTATGCATGCTACAAAGTATATATCTTCACTGCAAAGTTACTTGAGTCATCAGGACCTGGGTTAGCCTAATGCAAGGTGAGCAGCCTCACTATAAACCAAAGTCAAGTTACAGTGTCCTCATTGATACTGAATTCACCTATGTTAGGTGCTAGGCCTTCTTGGGGCATATCCCATGATTCTTTGTGCTGCAGTAAGCTGAGCCACTCTGTGGTTGTGGGCAAACTTCTGTCCTGGGCATAAGAGGAATTGTGGGAAGGTTCTTTGGAGGACTATCAGAACTTGAGTTGCTTAACCTGCATCCTCCTGGATAGTGAAGGGTTAACTGCCCAAATGAAAGCCTCTCTTGGGTGTTAGTCTGTGTCTCAGAATGGGCCAAGTAGGGCTGACTGAGAGTACCACAGAACTTGGGTCAAAAGTTTGTGTGTGTGGATGGAGAGCCAGGTTAATGGCAACACCTGAATAAGAGCCCAGGTTAACTCTTTTGTGAAGTTATCCAAAGAGGCTGCTGAAGATGGCTCCTCAAAAACCCTCCCACCTTCTTCCCCTGCTCCCACTGTGGCTCATGATGTATCTGACTGCTGGAACAGATCACAATTCAAGGCTGCAGGCTCAGGCAGCAGCCATATCACTTCAAGTTTCTTCTCTTTGCTCTCATGGTACTTGCCTCAGCCTTATATGGTCCTATACCTCCAGAAACATGTAGCCTGTTGGGGAATGGGGAAGGTGATTACAGCTACCAAAGAGAATGGGGAATGAAGTGGGTGAGGAGAAATCAGCAAAAACATGTAAAAGAACAGAAAACAATAGGAAAGAAAAGATGACAAGGAGAAAGAACAAAAAAAGTTACATGACAGAAGAAAGGAGAAGGCTGCAGGGAGTGAAGGGATTCAGGTTGGTGGTGGGTGACTTCGCTGCCAAGCCACTGGGGGGTGGGAGGTTGCAACAAAGGTTTGGACCAACTGTACTACTAAGAGGGACCTGTATATTAAGCAATTTCAAAGGTGTGGAATTGGCTCTGGAAGTCCCGTTACTGCAGAATTTTGCTCCAGAATCTAATTTTTCATTTAAAAAGAAATATGTTATGGTTGTGAGAATAGCCTTGAAAACATGAATGCTGTGCAGTATTATCTTCTTGAGTCCGCAGACTGTCTGAAACAATAGCTATGAGTTACGAATTCCCCCTTTACCTCAGTGGCTTTTTAATTTAACACTAAAGACAACTTAAATGTCAGTATTATTTCACTGCTGATTGTCTAGGCAGAAATGCCTAGCAAATATGCTTATTGCATAGTCCAAAACTTCCTTTCTAGGTGATCTGAGCCCTAGCTACCAAAACCTTTACTTCCTCTTCCTGCCCCTGATATTATCTAAGGCAGTGGTTTTCAAACTTTTTTTTCTGGTGATCCAGTTGAAGAAAATTGTTGATGCCCATGACCCAACGGAACTGGGGATGAGGGATTTGGGTGTGGGAGAGGCTCAGGCTGGGGTAGAGGGTTGGGGGCAGGGGTGAGGGCTGCAGGGTGGGACCAGGTGTGAGGGGTTCAGGGTGTTGGAGGGGGATGGCCCAGTGATTTGGGGGGCAGGGCTTTGGGCTGGGGGTGCAGACTCTGGGATGAGGCCGGGGATGAGGGGTTTGGGGTGCAGGAGGGAGCTCTGGGTTTTTGGGGGTGGGCTCAGGGCTGGGAACCAGCCAATCAGTGTGCAGAGCCAGTGCTTGGAGCAGGTACAGTGCGTGGAGCCCCGTGGCTCCCCTGCCTGGGAGCTGGACCTACTGCAGGCTGCTTCCATGGTGCAGCACGGTGTTGGAACACGTAGGGACTAGCCTGCCTTAGCTGGGCAGCACTGTCGACGGGACTTTTAATGGCTTGATCAGCAGTGCTGACCACAGCTGCTGTGAGCTAGTGCCTTACATTCTGTGAGACAGTACTGGGTCGTGACCCACAGTTTGAAAACCACTGCCCTAAGGTGTAGTTATGTGTCATCAGTGCAAAAATCTGCATCATACAGAAAATAAAAATGCATGGTAAAATAAATTGGATTTAATATCAACACAAGTTACTATGCTGACTGTATTCATTTTTATATTTAATTCAAAACCACCATTTAAATTACAACTCTGGCTACTGTAGAATTGGTAGGGATATTGCTGAGTCCAGGGACTTTGCTGCAGAATCTAGGCCCAACTTACTTTGGAATAAACAGAGCCTCAGTTAATGCACTAAAGTTAATACTGTGTAGAATAAACTGTGTGCAAGGGGTAGGATTGTGGCTGTTTTGGGAGTCATAGCTTGAAATTTTAATATTTTTGTGTGACTAAAATTAGCCTTTTACCTTGTCTTAATATAGCACTATGCTTAATTATATTTGATTTGTGTGTGTTGCTATTTGTGATTGGAAACTACAAGAGTTGTGCAACTTGATGACTACACTTTTTATTTCACCTATATACTCAATATTTTCTTGTTCTTCTTTGAGTGCTTGCTCATATTTGATTCCATTCTAGATGTGTGCATGCCCACATGCACAGTCATTGGAGTTTTTCGCCTTAGCGGTATCCATAGGGTTGGCTGTGGTGCCCCCTTGAATGTCACATTCGTGCGCTAGTGTATTAGGCGCTGCCAGCCCTACGCCCTCTCAGTTCCTTCTTACTGCCCATGACGGTTGGTCCGAGCACCTCATCTTGCACTGCAAAAGCGTTAGCGGTTCTTTACAACCCATTGTCTGTCTGTCTTTGTTTATAGTTTGTAGGTACTTAGTTAGCCATTAAGTTAAGTGTTAGGTAGTTGGAGTCCCGGCTGGGACTTTGCCCTGGAGAGGGGCAGACCCTGTTCCCCCGGCTTCTAACCAAGCTCATCATGCAACAGGTGGGTGCCTATTAATAACCCCCCATAACAGCTGTTTGAAGTGCTTCAGGGAGTCCCATAGAAAGGACCAATGCAGAATCTATTATAATTATAATAATAATAATAATAACCCCCTCCTGCCAGCTTTTGCCCTAGAACCCAAAAGGGGCGGGATATCCACTTGAGGGCCCTTCTGGCTTCGGGGGCAGGGATGGACAGTGGCTTTGGGCCCAAGCTGCTCCCAGCTTCAGCGCTGGGGCTCTTGGCACCGAGTTTCAGCTGTGGGGCTCTGTAGCACCCCCTGAAAGGGCTCATGGACCCCAGGGGGCTGTGGACTCCCAGTTGAGAACTGCTAGCTTCAGTGGTCTCGCAGACATCAGGCCCTACCATGGCGGGATCACTTGCTACCACAGCACTGGTACTCCCCAGTACTGCTCATCGGATAGGCACTGATCCTCACCCTCATCTCACTCACTATTGACCAGGGTCAGTCGGCAGACTTGGGCATCGACGGCTCCGCCCTGATCACTGGAAAGGCAGTGGTCCAAGTCAGACAAGGAGTTCAGCCCCTCGCTGAGGAAGGGTGATTTGCCACCGACTTGCGAGACCACTTGGGTATCCGCAGCAGCAGCATGGCAGCAGGGATAGTGGCCCACTCAGTAGCCATACTGAAACCCATGGGGTATGCCTGTAATGCCAGTCCCGTATTCCCACCATTCCTCCCTGGCCACCTCGGACAAACCGTCTCTGGCACTGCCGACCCTGGAGTCGGAACATGGTACTGAATCCAATGCGGGGGCAGCGCAGCAGGCTTCAGTGCATAAGAAACCATTCCCAGAGAGGAAAGGAGAATCCGCCCGCCCCTGGTTTTCATTGTCTCTGGACAAAGTGATGGTGAGTCCCTCACAAATGGGAAGTACCCCCGACAACTTCAAGGAGCACCAGGCCCTCCTGAAAAGGGTGGGTATCAATCTGAACTTGAAAATTGTTTGTGGAGGAATCCGACCTCTTTTAATGTTATATCCTCCTCCACCCCAACCCAGGTCGCGCTGCCCATTCACCCAAGGGTCCTTAAGAATGCCACATAGCTGTGGAAGACCCCCTCTTCCATTCCGCCTACTTCTAAGAAGGCAAAAAAGAAGTACTATGTCCCTGCAAAAGAGTTTGAATATCTGTATGCACACCCTCCAGCGGCGTCACTGGTTGTGTCTGCTATTAATGAAAAGGACAGAGAGGGCCAAGTCAGTGGCATGCCAAAAAACAAAGACACCAAGAGACTGGACGTGTTTGACAGGAAAATTTATTCAACAGACAGCCTGCAATTTCAGGTGTCTAACCACCAGACCCTGTTAGGCAGGTACAATTTTAATCTGTGGGACTCCCTTAGCAAATTCAAGGAGGCATTCCCACAAGACCGAGACCAGGAGTTTGCTGCTTTAGTGGAAGAAGGGACAGCAGTGGCTAGAGGGGCCTTCCATGTGGCGGGGGACACTACAGACTTGCCAGCCAGGGTGGTTGCCTCTATGGTAGTCATGAGGTGCAGCTCCTGGTTGAAGTCCTCCAGGTTATCGCAGGAGATGCAGGCCACCATTCAGGGCCTCCTGTTTGAGGGGGCAGGGCTCTTCTCTGAGCTCACGGATGCAAGTCTCCCTGGCCTTAAAAACTCCTGTGCCACCCTCCGCTCCTTTGGCCTTCATACCCCTCAGCAGGCCAGAAAGTCATTCCGTTCTCCGCCTCCCCAGTCTAGGTCCTAGGAATTCCCTGGCTGAACACCTACAGGAGAAAGGATAGAGACAAGTGGTCTAAGCAGCAATATCTGTTGTCTTCCTGTTTGTCTGTTCAGTGTGGCCCTTCCAGGAACCAAGGAGGCCAGAAGCAGGTATTTTGAGTGTGTGGTTGAAGACGGTGCCCCAGTCACATCCCAGGATCCACACTCCTACTCTTTCCTCAACCACCTGTAACCCTTCCATTCAGCCTGATTATGGCTGACCTCAGACCACTGGATGCTTAACGTAATATCTTCAGGTTACAGCCTGCACCCTCAGGCCCCTGCAGGTGTGGCTGGCACTGGTCTACGTCCCCAACAGATATAGTGTGGACCAGCAGTCAAGGTCCTGGACCACATCCTGTCTTCACTTGCATGGTGGCAGAATCCTGCATTGGCGTTGGAGGGGATTCCCTTTGAGGCTCCGATGACCCTCGTCTCCGATGCCTCAGACCTGAGGTGGGGAGCCCACCTGGGCGATTTCAGCATGCAAGGTCATTTGGTTGAGTCATGATCACTCCCTACACATCGTCAGGGAGTTCAGAACGGTTTGCCTGGGCTGCCAAGCCTTCCTACCTCACATAAGAAGCAGGATGGTCTAGGTCCTTACGGACAATACAGTGGCTATGTACTGTATCAACAAGCAAGGTCGTCTGTCCTTTGCCAAAAAATCCTCAGGCTCTGGGACTTCTGTGAACAACATGACATCCATCTCATAGCCAAACACCTCCCTGGGTCCAGGAACGCCTTGGCAGATCGACTCAGCAGGACCGTCTCGTCTCATCATGAGCGGTTCCTCCAGGGATGAAAGTAACTTACAGGACTTACTGGTACTGACGGAGTCCTGAAGGGGCGTGGCCTCAACCGGAAATGGCGTGGCCTCTCAAGATTTAAAGGCCCTGGGGCACTGGCTGTGCCTGGGAGCCCTAAGCCCTTTAAATCCCAGCCCCAGCCCCGCTGAGGAACCCAGAACCCTTTAAATCCCGGCCGCGGAGCCGGTGCGGTCCGTACTGGCTTACTTTCACCTCTAGGTCCCTCCATCCGGAAGTGGTCAGCATCATCTTCCAAAGGTGGGGGACTCCCCGGGACCTGTTTACATCCAGGCAGAGCAGGAAATACCATGTTTTCTGCTGTATTCAGAGGCTCCCTCTTGGATGCTTTTCTGCTCCGGTGGTCGGGGGCTCCATTGTACACCTTCCCCCCAGTGCTGTTAATTCACAGAATCCTCATGAAGATCAAGCTGGACTGGACGAAGGTGATCCTCATAGTGCCAGCTTGGACACGCCAGTACTTGTTTGGCATGCTGCTGGACCTCTTGTGACTGCTCTGTTACAGCTACCGCTCAGGCTGGACCTGCCAAAACCATGGCAGTCTTCTACAGCTAAACCTGGCTGTGCTGCACCTGATGACTTGGCTGCTGCATTGTTAAATGCAGAGGAGCAGGAGTGTGCTTGTCTGGTGTCCAACAGGTCCTGTTGGGTAGCAGAAAACCCTCCATCAGAGCTACCTACCTGGCCGAATGGAAGCGGTTTGTCTATTGGACGTCGGATAAAGGCATTCGGCCCAAGCAGGCCTCGCTGCAGTTAATTCTGGACTACCTTCTGGATCTCAAGTTCCAAGGCCTGTCCCTTTCATCTAACAAGGTCCCCTTGGCCACTAACTCGGTCTTCTATCCGCCTCTCAAGGGGAGAC
The DNA here is from genome assembly GCF_003597395.2 of Chelonoidis abingdonii. Lineage (NCBI taxonomy): Eukaryota > Metazoa > Chordata > Testudines > Testudinidae > Chelonoidis > Chelonoidis abingdonii. The sequence goes on along the minus strand of NC_133769.1, from coordinate 177,766,540 downwards.
TGGTTTTCGCCCAGGACGTGACTGCCAGATTCCTTAAGGGCCTCGAGTGCCTATACCCACATGTCAGGGACCCTGTCCCTTTGTGGGACCTGAATCTTGTGCTGTCATGGCTCACGGGACTCCCCCTTCAAGCCTCTGGCTTCCTGCTCTCTCTTCCTTTCCTGGGAAGTTGTTTTCTTGGTTGCAATAACATCTGCCTGCAGGGTCTTTGAGATTAGGGTGCTTACCTCAAAACTGCCCTATACAGTCTTTTACAAAGACAAGTCCAGCTGTGGCTGCACCCAGCTTTCCTGCCCAAGGTGGGCCTCAGTTTCATACGGGCCAGGACATTTACTTACTTATTTTTTTCCAAAGCCACATACATCAGAGGATGAGCGTAGGTTGCATTCCCTAGATGTCAGGAGGGCGCTAACCTTGAAAGGACCAAGCCATTTTGTAAGTCGATGCACTTGTTTGTCACAGTGGCTGACAGGATGAAAGGTCGTCTGGTGTCTGCTCAAATAATTTTTTCTTGGATCACTGCCTGCATTCGCTGCTGCTAGGATCTGGCAAAGGTGCACCTTCCAGCGATCGTAACCACCCATTCAGCTGGAGCACAAGCCTCTTCGGCAGCTTTCCTAGCTTAAGTGCCTATCCAGGTATCTGTATGGCCACCTGGTCATCCCATTGCATACCTAGCTGTAGGCCACCAATGTTCACGTCCCATTACGTACTTACTCAGAAGGCCTCGGATGATGCTGGCTTCGCTAGAGCAGTGCTGCAAGCTGCAAGACCGTAAACTCCGAACCCACCTCCAAGAATACTGCTTGAGAGTCACCTAGAACAGAGTCGACATGAGCACGCACTCAAAAAAGAAAAAATGGTTACCTACCTTTTCGTAAATGTTGTTCTTCGAGATGTGTTGCTCATGTCCATTCCATTACCCACCCTACTGCCCCTCTGTCGGAGTTGCCGGCAAGAAGGAACTGAGAGGGTGTAGGGCTGGCAGGACCTAATAGACCAGCACATGAGCATGGCCATAGCTGACCTTACAGATACTGCTAAGACAGAAATCTCCAACTATACACATGGATGTGCACACACCTAGAATGAATTGGACATGAGCAACACATCTCGAAGAATAACAGTTAACGAAAGGTAGGTAACCAGGTTTTTTTAATATATATATATATATATATATATATATATAAAAAA
>NC_133769.1:177679021-177764455 GCF_003597395.2 Chelonoidis abingdonii | reverse complement strand
CTACAGCTCCTACTTGGTTCTTGCTCCTCACCTTCTGTCTCCATCCTCTCCTCTTGGCAGTTACATTTTTTAAAAAAAAATTTCTTGTTACTTTTTTCACTGTTCTTTTTTTGGTTACCTGCTTTCTCTTATCAGCAATGGTCTGGCTTGAAAAGATTTTGAAAAGTGGCTATGCTAGTTCCCCTTCTTCCTAAAATCTGTCCTTTTTTTCTCATCTCCTCCTTTCGGTCTTCTCTTCCACTCACCTCTTCCTGCTTCGAAAAACTACTCTTTGTGTCCATCTCTTTTTGCCTAAAACCTTTCCCATCACACCCTGTAGTCTCTCTGTCCCTCTAGCTTCTCACATAAACAGTCACTTCTCATCTCCAGATGGTCAGAGGTTTGAGAGGGATACTGAAAACACTCTCTCGTTCATCCTACTTCCCTCCTCTGCAGCAAGTGTTTTTAGAACCAAGCAAAACTGGCAAACATTAGAAAAAGAGAAGCAACAAAGAAAAATGAAAAACTCCAGCTCTGGCTTGTGGTGTGATTCTGACATTCCTCTCCTTGTCCTCGGGGCCATTTGTCTAGGCAGCTCTCACAGGTATTCAGAACAATGGCAAGTCCACTTATCTTTTTGCTGCCTCAGATGTCCATTCTTTTTTCAGCAAAAAAAATCTTTCAAACATTTCTAAACAATTGCAGAGTTGTTTTATTTTACAATAATTACAGGAGTAACAGCTTAAAGTACAGCCTTTCCTTTTTTGTGTGCTGTAGACACCTAGGCACATGTTTTAAATCCATGGCTAAAAAGTCTTTAGGCACATGAGCCTAGCAACTTTGTCAACAAGAAGTTTAGGAAAAAAGTGTCGGGAAATGGGGAGGGGGAGGGGGGATCAAGAAACCAAGAAAATAATGGAAGTAAATTCTGTGAAGCTTTGAGATAAAAAGATATGCTTTAAAATTGTCCAAAAGTTTAAGTATCTTGAAATACATCACAAGCTTTGCTGCTTTTTGCCCCATCAAAAGACTATTCAGGGTCACAGGAAGACACTTGTATGTACCTCAACACACAAACCTTTGAAAATTAGGAAAACTCATGTTTTTGCAGAAAATACTTTTTTCTCTTGTAGGTCTATTTTTTGTTTGTTTGTTTGCACTCAATGTGAATTTAATTGCTGAATATCCTTTTTTTAAATCACACTGGCTCTACACACCCACACTCCCACCCACCCACCCCATTATCCATGGTTTTCAGAACCCAAAGCAGTGGTTACTTTCCTGTTTTTCTCCAGGCGGTGTCAGGAATAAATCAATGGGGATGCAGTTTCTCCATCTGATATGATTAGGGCCCTACCAAATTCACGGTCCTTTTGGGGCAATTTCACTGCCATAGGATTTTAAAAATAGTAAATTTCATGATTTCAGCTATTTAAATCTGAAATTTCACTGTGTTGTAATTTTAGGGGTCCTGACCCAAAAAAGAGTTGTGGTGGGGGGGGGAGGGGTTGCAAGGTTATTGTAAGGAGGGCTACCCTTAATTCTGCACTGTTGCTGGTGACAGCGCTGTTTTCAGACCTGGGCAGTTGGAGAGCGACGAGTGCTGGCCAGGAGCCCAGCTGTGAAGACAGAGCCGCCACCCACAGCAGGACAGAAGTAACGATGGCATGGTATGGTATTGATACCCTTACTTCTGCATCCCTAACTGCAGAACTGGGCCATCGGCAGCCACCACTCTCTGGCCACCCAGCTCTGAAGGCAGCAGTGCAGAATTAAAGGTGTCATGGTATAGTACTGACACCCTTACTTCTGCACTGCTGCTGGTGGGGTGCCACCTTCAGGGCTGGGCACCCGGCCAACAGCTGCCACTCCCCAGTCGCCTAGCTCTGAAGGCAGCGCAGAAGTAAGGGTGCCAATACCACAACCCCCCTAAAATAACCTTGTGACCCCCTCCCCGCAACTCCCTTTTGGGCAGGACCCCAATTTGAGAAACGTTGGTCTTCCCCATAAAATCTGTATAGTATAGGGTAAAAGCACACAAAAGACCAGATTTTACGAGTTGGGAGACCAGATTTCACGGTCCATGACTCATTTTTCATGGCTGTGAATTTGGTAGGGCCCTAGATATAATTGATACAAACTACTTTTTAATTAGATTTTAGGCATGTGCGCCAAACACACACGCATGCTGTCACAGTAGGTTTCAGAGCATCTTAAACTTTTATATTTACCTAAGTTAAGATGGTTTCAAGGGATCAACAACTTGGCTTCCAGATGCCAACTTTTATCCAGCTGATGGGGAATTTTAGATGTCAGATCCTTGCCCAAAGAAAACTTACTCGGACTGCTCCCAAGCACAGTTTCTAACTAACCTTTTTATACATTTTCTCCAAACAAAGCACATACAGTAGAACCACTGAGTTACGAACTGACTGGTCAATCACTCACCTCATTTGGAACCGGAAGTATGCTGTCAGGCAGCAGAGACCCAAAAAAAGCAAATACAGTACAGTACTGTGTTAAATGTAAACTACTAGAAATAAAGGGAAAGTTTAAAAAAAAAGTTTTGACAAGGTAAGGAAACTGTTTCTGTGCTTGTTTCATTTAAATTAAGATGGTTCAAAGCAGCATTTTTCTTATGCATAGTAAAGTTTCATAGCTATATTAAGTCAATGTTCAGTTGCAAACTCGAAAGAATAACCATAATGTTTTGTTCAGAGTTATGAATAACCTCCATTCCTAAGGCTTTTGTAACTCTGAGATTCTTTTGTAACTCATAATAGCCCCTAATAGGCTAACAATTTTCCTAGCAACAGCCAATGACAATTCGTTATTCTCATATCAGCAAAGCATTTCTAATCATAACAAGAATAAAACTTACATCAGAGGGGCTTAAAACCAAGGTCATCTGTCAACACATTCTTTTTATTTTCATGAAACCTTAACCTCTGTCCCAGCCTCCCTTTCTGATTAGCAGAGCTGCAAACATGCAGATGTGTGACCTTGCCTCTCAGGGCCTAAGATTTTCCTTGCTATGTGATGTTTGGGTTTCAGTTGGCAGTGGCTGAACATACAAAATGGCTGACTGCAGTACTGCCAAATTCTGGGATACATGCAGGTATATCAAACTTGGGGACTACAATTCCACCCACCTCATTTTTCTTGTCACCGAGGTTGTCTGTCACCCAGGTTGTCTGAATATTTCTTCCCTTGTCACTCCATAGGTTTCCTTTCTTCTCTTCATTTCACTCGGCCCCTTATATGAGCTATGGCTGGTTCAAAGATGCTACTTTCACTAAGGCTGCAGCTTCAGCACCTTGACTCTCATCTGATACAGCTAAATAGTGGCTGATGTACTGGGGACAGCAGCTACATTGTATTAGTTAGGAAAGTGGGTGAGATGAGACTTCTGTTGTGCTAAATTATCTGTTTATTACCTCATTCTTCCACCTTATATCCCTTGTCTTTCTTATCTACCCTCCTTCTCTAACCCCTCCAATTGTTCTGGTGGACTCCATCCCATCTCTTGATTTTCCTTGTGCTCATGCCCTACCTTACTCTTCTCCTTAACTTCTTGCTCTCTTCTGGCGTTTCCCCCTCACAATACAAAAATGCTTTAATCTCTCCCATTTTACAAAACGAAACCTTGAGCCCACTTGCCTCTGCAACTGTCACCCGATCTCCTTTAATCTCTAAACTCATTGAACGCGCTATTTACAGTTGCTCTCTGGAGTTCCTCTTCAATCCAACCTCTGTCCCTTGCATTCCACTGAAACCACTCTTGCCAAAGAAAATGACTCCGTCATAGCTACAGTTCAGAACCAGTTCTCCATCTTTACCTTCTTTGACTTGTCAGCCACTTTTGACACAGCTGACCATGCTCCTCTTGGAATCGATGTCTGTCCTCTCCTGGTTCTCCTCCTACCTCTATAATCACACCTTCATTGTGTCTTTTGGACAGTCGTCCTCATCTTCCTTTGATCTTTTTTCAGGGTTTCCACAGGGCTCTGTCATTGGTTCCCTTCTCTTCTCCCTCTACCCCTTGTCTCTGGCTAATTTCATCTGCAAACACAAATTGAACTACCATCTCTATGTTGACAACAAAGATCTACCTCTCTTCTGCAGACCTATCTCCTGTCCAAACTAAAATCTTGGCCTGTGTTTCTGACTTATTCTTAGACTCATAGACTCATAGGTCAGAAGGGACCAATATGATCATCTAGTCTGACCTCCTGCACAAGGCAGGCCACAAAACCCTACCCATACACATTTATAACAACCCCTCCCATCATAACATCCCCTCCATATACTTATCAAGCTTAGTCTTAAAGCCAGATAAGTCTTTTGCCCCCACTACTTCCCTCGGAAGGCTGTTCCAGAACTTCACTCCCCTAATGGTTAGAAACCTTCGTCTAATTTCAAGTCTAAACTTCCTAATATCCAGTTTGTACCCATTCGTCCTTGTGCCTACATTAGTACTAAACTTAAATAATTCCTCTCCCTCCCTAACGTTAATCCCCCTGATATATTTATATATAGAGCAAGCATATCCCCCCGGAGCCTTCTTTTGCCAGGCTAAACAAGCCAAGCTCTTTGAGTCTCCTTTCATAAGGCAGATTTTCCATTCCTCGGATCATCCTAGTAGCCCGTCTCTGAACCTGTTCCAGTTTGAATTCATCCTTCTTAAACATGGGACACCAGAACTGCACACAATATTCCAGGTGGGGTCTCACCAGCGCCGTATATAACGGCACTAACACCTCCTTCTCCTTGCTGGAAATACCTCGCCTGATGCATCCTAAAACCGCATTTGCTTTTTTAACAGCCATATCACATTGGCGGCTCATAGTCATCCTGCTATCAACCAATACCCCAAGGTCCTTCTCCTCCTCCGTCGTTTCCAACTGATGCGTCCCCAACGTATATCTAAAATTCTTATTATTAATCCCTAAGTGCATGACCTTGCACTTTTCACTATTATATTTCATCCTATTACTATTACTCCAGTGTACAAGGTGGTCCAGATCTTCCTGAATAGTATCCCGGTCCTTCTCCGTGTTAGCAATACCCCCCTTCGTGTCATCCGCAAACTTTATTAACACATTCCCGCTCTTTGTGCCAAGGTCAGTAATAAATAGGTTAAATAAGATCGGTCCCAAAACCGATCCTTGAGGGACTCCGCTAGTAACCTCCTTCCAGCCTGACAGTTCACCCTTCAGTACGACCCGCTGTAGTCTCCCCTTTAACCAGTTCCTTATCCACCTTACAACTTTCACATTCATCCCCATCTTTTCCAATTTAACTAACAGTTCCCATGCGGAACCGTGTCAAACGCCTTACTGAAATCGAGGTAAATTAGATCTACCGCATTCCTTTGTCTAAGTAATCCATCACCTTCTCAAAGAAGGAGATCAGGTTGGTTTGGCACGATCTACCTTTAGTAAATCCATGTTGCAATTCGTCCCAATTACCATTGACCTCAATGTCCTTAACTACTTTCTCCCTTAAAATTTTTTCCAAGACCTTACACACGACAGACGTCAAGCTAACAGGCCTATAATTACCGGATCACTTTTATTCCCTTTCTTAAAATAGGAACTACGTTAGCAATTCTCCAGTCGTACGGCACAACCCCGAGTTTACCGATTGCTTAAAAATTCTCACTAACGGGCTCGCAATTTCACGCGCCAGTTCCTTTAATATCCTCGGGTGGAGATTGTCCGGTCCCTCCGATTTTGTCCCATTAAGCTGTTCAAGTTTGGCCTCTACCTCAGATGCGGTAATATCCATCTCCATATCCACATTCCCGTTTGTCATCCCTCCATCGTCCCTAAACTCCTCACTAGTCTTATTAAAGACTGAGGCAAAGTACTTATTTAGATATTGGGCCATGCTTTGGTTATCCTTAACCTCCATTCCATCCTCAGTGTATAGCGGCCCCACTTCTTCTTTCTTGTTTTCTTCTTATTTATGTGGCTGTAGAACCTTTTTTACTATTGGTTTTGATTCCCTTTGCAAGGTCCAGTTCTACGCGGCTTTTGCCTTCCTCACTTTATCCCTACACGTTCTGACCTCACTAAGGTAGCTTCCCTTGCTAATCTCGCCTTTCTTCCACTCCCTGTAAGCTTTCTGCTTTTTCCTAATCCCCTCTCTGAGTTGCTTGCTCATCCAGCTTGGGCTACAACTCCTGCCCACGGTTTTTTTCCCTTTTCTTGGGATGCAGGCTTCCGACAGTTTCTGCGCAGCTGCGACTTAAAGTAATTCCAGGCCTCCTCCCACATTTAAATCCACAAGTTCCTCCGTCCAATCCATTCCCTAACTAATTTCCTTAACTCTTTAAAATTAGCCCCTCGAGAAGTCGAAAACCCTAATCCAGATCTACGTTTGTTTATCCTTCCATCTAATTTGAATTGAATCAGCTCATGATCACTCGAACCAAGGTTGTCCCCTACCACCATTTCTTCTACGAGGTCCTCACTACTCACCAAAACCAAATCTAAAATGGCATCCCCTCTCGTAGGTACTTCAACTACTTGATGAAGAAATCCATCCGCTATCACATCCAGAAAAATCTGACCCCTATTATTCTTGCAAGCACTCGTCCTCCAGTCTATATCCGGGAAGTTGAAATCTCCCATAATCACACATTTCCCCTTAGTGTTTACTTCATTAAAGACATTAAAGAGGTCTCTATCTATATCTTGTGAATGTCTAGCTACAAGCTCAGTCTGTAGAAGAGCTCTTAATCTCCCTCTTCTGCCCAAACCCCTTTCTCAAACACTGTGGACAACATCATCATCCTGCTGGTCACTCAGGCCCATAACTTGGGTATTATCTTCAACTCGGACCTCTCTCTGGGTCCTTACATCCAGATTATATCTAAATTTTGCTGTTTGTTTCTGTATAACATATCTAAAATTACAACCTTTCCGTCCGTCGACACAGCTAAAACTCTTATCCAAGCTCTCGTCACGCATCTTGGTTACTGCAATATCCTTTTCTCTAGCTGTGACAAATGCAGTTTTGCCCCACTTATATCCATCCAGAATGCTGCTGCAAAGATCATTTTCCTAGTCTGTCACTTTGACCACGTCGCCCCTCTCTTTGAATCCTTTCACTGCTCCCCCTTCTCTATCACATCAAACATAAGCTACTTGTCTTGATTTTCAAGGGCCATCACAGTCAATCGCCATCTTACCTGTCATCTCTTTTGCTATCAAGCTGTCAATATTCACCTCAGATTTGCTGATGATACCAGCTTCCACTGGCCACTTGTAAAATTTTCCAGCACCCTCATGCTTTCTCCCGTGCTGCTTGCCACAGTTGAAAGGCACTCCCTTTAAACATTTGCAAAGCTACCTCTTTATCCACATTCAGATCCTTCCTCAAAACTCTCCTTTGTCATGGTTTGTACAAAATGTTTTACAAGAGTTGAATTGCAAGTTTGCTGAAAACTGCCTATCATGCTGACCAATATGTTGTCTCATTGTTTCCCTGTAATCTCCTCGTTTATCTATCCATCTCCTATATTTTGTCTTATACTTAGTCTCCACCCCAAAGGGTTAACAGTCTGTGTCTTTGTTCTGTGTGTTTGGCATCTAGTACAATGGGGTTCTGGTGCATGACTAGGGCTTCTAGGCAATATTGTAATACAAATAATATGTTTAACTGTGGTCTGGAATACAGCATCTACTAACCTGGATACATGTCAGTTGTGCAACAAGTGAAATTGGTGGAAATTTGAATTCCCTCCTGCCACTTACATTAGATAGTGGAATAATCAGTAAATCACTTTTCCTACTTTGAAGGTATTATCTAGTAAAAATGTCCTGTTTGATAATAAATAAAATCATCATAATTGTGGGAATCTGAAACAGCTGACTTCTCAACTTTTCTAAGTGTTCAAAATGAATACAGTGGAACTCAGTTACAGAAAGTCAGATATAGGGAAACTCCAATTTAATTGCGAAGCAGAATGAAAGTTGAGGGTTTTTTTAGTTTGCCACGTTCAAATTGCAATATGAGTTAGAATAACTTAGTGTTACTCTGAAAAAGTGATTTCACTCTGAGGATACCAATCTGTATAACTTCAGTACTATGTTTTTATGTGGAAAAAGAAAAGGGTCTCTTGAACTCTTTACAAAATTGCAGATAAAATTTCAATATCTTTATTTTTACAGGGGAGCAAAGTCCTAACGTCTCACTGATGCAGCGGATGTCAGACATGCTATCAAGATGGTTTGAAGAAGCTAGTGAAGTTGCGCAGAGCAACCGAGGACGAGGAAGATCTCGGTCTAGAGGTGATAACTTATTTTAGTAAGGATAAATCAAATTGTTGGTAGTACAAGGATATTTTTTTTACATGAAAGAGGGAGGTTGGATGTACAAGATCTTTTGGATTGGAAGCTTCCTGGGGCACAAACTGTAGTTTTAGTATATTTACAGTACAGAACATTTTATGTTTGCAAAATATTAAATGGTCATACAAAAGGGTCTTTCTCTAAATGTGCATTTGCTATTTTTTTTCCAAAGGTGGAACCAGTCGACCAGATGCTTCCATTACTAGCAACATACCACCAAGTGCTGAATCAGAGACTGCAATGGAAGTGGATGGTCCTGAACAGCTTCCATCCTCTTCATCCTATACAATGTCAGCACAAGCTCCCTCAACATCTTCCTCAGTAGAAACCCCCCCTTCCACATCCTTACTATCCTCACCTGACAATGAACAAAGACCATCTTTGGAGGCCTCTACTCATCCTACACTCCATCAGTCTGGTGAGGAGAAATCCATCCAATATGCCATGGTTTATCAAATTACTTAAATAACAAACTACAATTTTATTTTTGACACATTTTTTGTAGTTGATTTATAGTCTTGTTGAGGTCATGCATGTCATGAGTGTAGATTAGATATTTCTATTGTTACCGGATACTCTCAAGTGTGGCTATAAAGAAATATACTTTCCCAAAGAGAGAATCTCAAGGAAAACTACTAATCTTGTTTTTAAAAATTAATTATACTTTTTTGGGGGGAAAAACCCTATATTTTATATCGTTTAACTGTTTTCTTCATGGCATATAAGCAGATAACCTTCCCCTCCTGCTGAGATTTGGCTGCAGTGGCTCCAACACAATGAATAGCAAAATCTATCATCTTTTGCTCATCAATGGAAATCTGGAATGTTATGTCCCTTTCAGCCAGTATATAGACCCAGGACCTATGGAAGCCATGCTAGAATCAGCTAGGGCAGTGTTGCTTTGCCTGTTGAAAGTATCTGGATGGACAGGGCTCACCTTGTAAAGTATTCTGCTCCATTTAATAATCTAAGTTCTATTTTCACTTCTAATATTGTAACTGAAGTAGTGGCATTGTCTTAAATGGAGATTTACGTTTACATTGGCGTAAATAAAAGGAGAATTTAGCCTAGTAGTTAATATCAATGATCTCTTTGTGGGAGAGAGCTACAAGGCTGAGGCACACCCCTCTACACCAATACGCAGAAGAGGCACTGTTTGTCCTGGATCCCTGTGGGTGCATAGTAGCTGGCCAGGGATACCACCTGCAAGAGGTGTTGCCAGCTACCACAGTTTTCTCACAAATCTCTCAATAACTGGTGTGTTTCCTAGAGCCCTAGCTGCTAGAGTCATGTGCTTACATGAGAATCTCAGCTTACTTTTTTTTTTTAACTGAAAGTTTCTAGTCTTTATGGCTATAGAGAAAAGTTTGAAGATGAGACCTGAGTGAGCAGATACAGCTGTAGATACTACCAAAAGGTTGAGAAACTAGAAAGCAAATAATCCCTGCCCTCCACCCCCAATTATTATTCAAAAAATCTCATGGTTTTTTTTTTTTTTTTGAGGCTTGACTTGTGATTTTTGAAAATCTGGGGCAGGCAGTACTGTGTAAGGTCCACCCTCTCTCTTCTGATACTTATTGCAGGCATTGTGTGTTGCTGTCCTTGGAGGAGGTGACTGATTCCAACTCTCCTAGGCCCTGAGTGGATGTGCTTGGATGAGGGAGAGATGAGATTTTCCCCATCTCCCAATCTTCTTTGAGAAGCAGCCATAAGAGGAAAGAGAGAGTGCCATTCACTGTGCTATGGCTGCTGCAGTCAGACCCTCTGGGACATTATCAGAAAGGGGCAGGCCAGCACTGCTGCTTAAAAACATGGAAGAAAGAGACGTTTAAGATATAAATGGATGTTTATTAAAGGTAATTTTAAAAAACCCCAAAACTTTCAAATATACCAACATTAGTCTGATATCCCAGTTAACTTTCCCTAAAGCAAACAGCAACAATTTTACTCAGTCCAACTGAAGTGTGGTTCATCTCTTCTAATAAATGAGAAAGTCAGGAACCCATTTTACTCAATATCAGGGGCTTTCAGTTACCTATAGCTTTTGCTCACAACATATTGATGCTGATACTATGACAACCAAGGTTTATATTCACAAATTGTCAAAAGCTCAAGGGTTCTGCTATAGATAAAATGCAGCAGATTTCAGCCACCCTCATGTGTGATACAGAGAGATGGCCATGAAAGTCTACAAATCCTGGTATTGATCTGACTGTCATTTTGCTTTGTTCATTATATGTCACTTTATATTGGGGCCTGTCGTCCCCATGACTGCACATACTGTAGAGAACTACTGCAGGCTACTTCATTAAACTCTGTGGGTTGCATAATGACAGCTGTTATAGTGAATCTCCTCCTGCATATGTAGTTCTGTACCAACATTTTTCTGACATCTCTTCTACAGAATGCACACTCACTTGAACAAATTTTTCCTTCTGTATTTTTCTGAGTAAGTCTGAAACTTTGGGTAAAAGTTTCTCATGCCAGTATGTGGAGTCCAACTGATACCATTATTTCCCAATATATCCCCCTTTTCTCTCTCTGCACCACTTCCAGTGTCAGATTCCTATCAAACAGGGAACTAAGCAGCCTTCACCAGAAAAATTAATGGAAGATTGCTTCACATCAGGTTTGAAAGATCATATGACTTTTGAGGGCAATGGACATTTTAAACCTACTGTAATTATGTTTAATGAGATCTTTGACCACAACTGGTTAGGATTTCCATTTTTCGTCTTATCCAGAGGCATTTTTCTTACACTGCTCCTGAATTATATGTTCAAATATTAGTTCAGTTATGAATATGAATAACCAGCATTTCTCCTGCAGGAGTGATTACAGTAGTAACTTATTGGTCAGGAATAACATGATTCACTGAGATGGTTAAGTTGCACATAGAGAGATGTTGTTACAAAGAGGAGGGAGAAAAACTGTAGCCCTTAACCTTTGAGGATAGGACAAGAAGCAATGGGCTTAAATTGCAGCAAGGGTGGTTTAGGTTGGACGTTAGAAAAAACTTCCTGTCAGGCTGGTTAAGCAATAGAATAAATTGCCTAGGTAGGTTGTGGAATTTTCATCGTTGGAGATTTTTAAGAGCAAGTTAGACAAACACCTGTCAGGAATGGTCTGTATATTAATTAGTCCTGTCATGAGTGCAGGAGACTGGACTAGATGACCCCTTGAGGTCCCTTCCAGTCCTATGATTCTGTGGTTAGTATCTACAGCTATATCTGCTCACTCAGGAAGTAACTTGAAGTAAAGAACATTTAACTGTATGGTGTTAAATGCTGAAAGATTGCTTTTAAAAAAATGACCCAGAATAGTCCCATATTCATCAGAATTTAAAACCAAACTCTATTTGTTTATATTTTTAATCTGTTTATTACAGATCACTTGTAGAACACCTTGCCTTTAGAGTTAGTCCCACAAACATGCAGAAGATACATTCCTTGATCAAAGAAACTTAGTCTAAGATAGGCAAGACACAGAAAAATAATGAAGGAAAGTGAATGAATGGAAAACTTATTGCTGAGGAGAAGACAGGAAAGTTTCCTAGGAGAACTTGGTTTTAAGGAGACATTTGAAGGAAGAAGAGGGCTTTTGGCAGATTGAGTCCAGGAGGGTGTTCCAGGAGCAAGAGGCAGCTACAGAGAAGGCATAAAGCTGAGAAGGAGGAAGTGGTAGCAGGAAAGCAGGAGGAATGAGAGGGGGACATGAAGAGTGAGAAGGGAAAGTAGAAGGAAATGAAGTGTGAGGTGTAGGTGGTCTTTGAATCATGAAAGGATGGAGAATTGAAGAGGCAGGGTGGTAGACCATGCAGTGGTGTGAGTGACAGGAGAGGAAAAAGAGGTCTGTAACAGCAGTATTTTGAATATAATGGTGAAGAGGAGAAAAGGCAAACAAAAGAAGGTTGCAAAACCTAAAGGGAAGAGATGATTGGGTGGGGAGAGTTGGAAACCATGAGAGGAAAAGCCAAAGATGATCCAGCCATCAGTTTGGAGCGAGCAATGATGGATGTTTGTTTGGGGTGGACAGAAAAGTTTTAATGAGTGTTAAGAAACTGAGGGCAGTCACCATGTTGTGGATCAGAGTGACTTTCATAGAAATAGAGCATGATTCATGAGGGAACAGGAGAATGGACTATTAAGCAAGTAACTTTCACTGTTCTGTTTTATAATTTTCTACATTTCTTTCAGGCACCTGAAATAACCTCCCCTGTGTCTGACGAAGTGGGTATTCACCCACGAAAGCTTATGCTCTAATGTCTGTTAGTCTATAAGGTGCCACAAGACTCTTTGTCACTTTTAACCTCCCCTTTGAAAACCAAAGATTTTATTGCTGTTTATTTGAATCATAGTACATATTTAAGTCCTTTGCATACTGTATTGTCCTCAAAGTATATCATACAATGAATGTCTGACTTCCGATTTAGAAATACTCTTGCTCTTTTATATTTGGAAAAGCAATCTATAGAGACAGTAGCCAGCACAAAAATAATACAGAATGGGATCTTTGTCACATTAGCCACTTCATCTGAAACTTGTTTATATTCTGTTAGAGAAGTACAGTTGAAAAGTCTCAAATGTGTTGTTGGATCATTGTTAAAGCTCCTGTAGTGAGACAAATCATTGGAAACTTTTAACTTTAAAATTGAAATTAATCTTCTGTTTCTTTGAGAGAAATCATAGCTGATAAAGATTTTTATTGCCCTGTCACTTACAAAAAGTTGTTAAAGTGGGTATAAAATGAACATACTAGTTTTGGGTTTTGCTCTTTCTCACTCAACAGAAACTAGGAAATGTCCATTATTGTGATGGTTTGAATATTAATTTTAATGTGCTGCTGTTTTAAACTAGTGATAAATTGTAAACTACTCAACTTTATACAACAACCCATATATAAAATGTTAATCAGACTTTATTTCCATAAACTGAGTGGCAGAGAGAGACGCACACATTGATCGTGTTTTTGGATACGTTTTCTTTGTATTAGATGGTCAGATTAATTGGGACAAAATTGCATCCATAGGTTTGTCCCAATTTTAAGCAAGTTCTACCTTATTTTGAACTGGGGAAGTGCCATTGGCATTTATTTTGTTTTCTGACTCCACTTGCTGGCAAGCTGAACTTCTGCTTGAAGATTCTGACTGCTATTAAAAGATTTAGTAAAGTAGAAATTCATAGACAAGAAAAATCGGTCCTTTTAAAATGTGAGGGGTAACTTTTTAATAACTTTTAAATAACCATGATTTCTGGGCTAAGTGGAACTGAATCCTTTAAGCAATTACTAGAAACTGCAATTTTAACCACAATTGAGAATTAATTTAAAAAATAATTAAAACATACGTGAAACTTTGATTCCCCAAGTTACTAGGTTTTCTGTTATTTGACAACCCCTCATGGCATATCTGTTTTGCATTCTGGTGTCCTTTTGGATATATATTTTCCTTTTTCCTTCCTGTTACATTTCATCATCAGCCATCAACTGATTGGTTGTAATATTCAGAAGTGAAGTTGGACAAGGGACACTGGAACCCAAACCAAAGGAAACCTGAATAGAGCAAGGGAAGGAGGAGAAACAGTTTAAACTCCTGGGTAGTAATGATCGATTTCAGCAAGTACCAATGAATCAGAGATGGTCCTAGTACCTGACGGAAAAGTGTTTAGCTGGCAAATAGTAGGAAGAGGGCATGGTGAGAATAGTTAAGTATTTAAGATGATATCTAAAGAGAGAGTAGTGCTAAAAGGCCAGTACCAGGAAACCTTGGTGATCCTTTTGAGGTACCTCTTTATGGATCTAGTTAACAGTGTTTCCAGATTTTTTTTTTTAAAGTTTATATCTGGGAGTGTATAAGTTGAAGGCTACCAGAAAATAGTTAACAATATTAAAAATTGCTGCTTTCTGCTTGGACATCTGTCACCCCTGTCCATAATCCCCTTCCCAGGTATTTTTTTTCCCAAGGACAGGTGGAATTATATAACTATTTGGTTAAAATGACATTTTAAAATAAAACCATTAAAGTAAGTGTCTTTGAAGTTTTAGCTCATGGATTAAGGTTGCATAACTTTCTCCACTTACTGAGAGTACTAATTTGGTTAGGCATACCAGGAACATGTAAAAAGATGAATTCAGGGTTTTTGTTTTATTTTAAATCTATCTTGGTATATTCATTTTTATTTTTTCTTCAGTTAATCGCTTAAATGGTTGGGGGTACGGAGGATAGCGTGTAGCATGAAAACTGAACTTCATACATCGTGTGATTCATGCATTTAGAAAGGGAAAAACCCAAATTTAAATAAACATTTTGTTTATGCTTCTAATTATTGCACTTTAATAAGTTGCCATATAAAAGAAATACTTTGCTTTTATTCCTCATAGTATCTGTTGCCTTGCTTTTTAGTCATTTGTTCTTTTGATTGTATGTTCTATGCCTTTTTCTTTTACACCTTTTTTTTCCCCTGTCTGTCAGAATTTTTGGCACCTGAGTTAGCTATACTCCGTAGGGGCCTGCAGCGACTGAGGCTTAAGAAGGCTGAACAACAGAGACAGCGAGAGCTAGCTGAGGGTTCAGCACCACAGTCCTCCACCTCTGATCAGTCTTCCCCTAAGGGCTCCTCACAGGACCCTCAGACTTCAGGTTGTCATTTGTCAAGGTTTCTTAGCAGCTGATGTAGTTATAGTTTGTGCTGCTATTGTTTGCTGAGATGCTTCCTCTTCAGAACAAAACAGTTAGTACACTTGCTGCTTTTTTTTACCTTGCGTGTGGTAGTGTTATCACAATTAGACACACTAATGGCAGCATTACTATATTTACTTCCCTAATATTGTTGTGATACATAGTTACATTTCAGTAGGTTATGAATAGTAGGCTACAGCAAATTTTGCCCAAATAGGATCACAACTTTCCAGAAGGAAGCTGAGCACTGCACATAACCAGAAATGGAGTTGTTTGAGCAGCACTTGTTAGAATAGTGAAAGTTAGTCTCATCTAGATGGAGCAATATATGTTGACACATAAGCACCCAGGCTACATCACCATTGTTAAAGGGGACTGTGTCAGTGAGTCATGTTAATACTTTATTGGCTACATTCTGGGCTTACTGGCGCTAAACAATTTCACAGTAATGATGTAGTAAACAAAAAGCATATATAGATATTTTTGCTTCACTAAAAATTTCCTTCAGAATAGCATTTGCGCTATGCTCATTGCAAAATTGCCTCTAATAAAAGGGTGCTGTATCTTGGCTTCCAACTCTCTTTCTTTTAAACTTATTCCATATCTTAAAATAGACAAAATGATGCAGAACTGAAGTAAGATGTTGACTGATAGATCAGTAAGTATATTGGATATAAAAATGCTCATTATATCTGATGTTAATTTTTGACAGACATAATAAGTAATTGAAAAGATCTCTCCTCTCAGTTCTAGCTCACATGTACAATTGGTGCCACTCATTTATTTATGGGAATATTAGGAGTTTGACATAAACCTTAAGGGCTTGCTATCGTCAACTCAAGAAATACCTGTTCACCTGATCTTGTCTAAAATTTCAGTCCCAGAAATAATTAGAAGTTAATAGCTGTTAT
Source organism: Chelonoidis abingdonii (assembly GCF_003597395.2). NCBI lineage: Eukaryota > Metazoa > Chordata > Testudines > Testudinidae > Chelonoidis > Chelonoidis abingdonii. Next base: position 177,748,529 of record NC_133769.1, on the reverse strand, counting down.
GAATGGGGTTCACCAGAAATTGTCTGTAACCGTGAAACTTGTGTATATGCAGCCTTAACTTTGCCATTCCTAAATCATGAATGCTTAACTTCGCAGATCTAATATTCTCTTAATATACTGTAGTTTTGCATGGCCTCTTTTTATTTTTTTGGGCCAAATTATGTCGCCCATATTCCCCTTGAGTAACATGTTGCTCCATCAGTAGTTCCATTGAAACTATGAGTAGGGGTTACACAATCTAATCTTTAACATTTGCCTGGAATATTTGGGTAGATGGCCCCAAAATATCAGAAGAAAAATCAGGTTTGCTTGCTGTGATGCTGAAAAAGATGCCTCATGCACAAAACTGTTTACAGTGCCAGGTCACATGGAAAACTTTATGAACCCCTTGTCTCCTTGTGTGTTGAATGAGGCATGGCTTTCTACTTTCATATTGTATTCTTTAATTAGCTATGCATGCAAGCACAGTGTAGCCTTCTATCATTTAGAGTGTTGAAATATTTTTAACAAGTTCCATCATTTAGCTAGTTCACAAGTCTGAACTCCTAACTCATGTAAATTATAGAACTCTTAATTCAGCCAAATCAAAAACTATTTTCACAAGAACACAGACACCTTTATTCCTGAAGAAACTATTTACCTGCCAAATTTCAACTTTCTATCCCTCTTTACCCATTACTTTCTCCACCCCCCCCAGTTTTGGCACTTTTATAAGTGGAATAGCATTTCTTTTCAGTTTTTCCTTTTTTAAAAAAAGCACTCTTTGGACAGTGACTGAGCCTAGACTGTTCATTGTGAAAGATATATGTTTAGAAAGCTATACACTTCTGAAAGCTGGATCATAGAATGGAAGCACTCTAACAATATTAACTATGACTGTGGCTAGTGCTCCAGCTAGAATATGTAGATATTGAATTTAGCATAGTTGCTAGCATTGGAAACTCTTTTCCATGGACAATTTTCAAATGGATCAGAAGTTGGAGACCCAGACCCTGGCGGACTGTGTGTACATTCTGGTGTTGCTGCTGACACCAGTGGCTGCCTCCTTGCACATGGAAAAAGGCCAGTAGAGCAGGAAAGATAATGGTGACCACAAGAGCAGTGGTCTCTGCCCTGTGGCCAGAATTCAATAGCTACTCCTGTCAGGGAAAGCCAGGACAAAGGCAAACATCTTATTGGCTGTTGTGCTTGTGAAAAGAGAATGCTGGCTATTATTCCTCTGATGGACTGAACATCAAGATTTATTGACCCGAAAGACAAACCTTGACAGACAAAGCCAAAGCTAGCATTTATGTTCTTAGTCAATAAATATTAATACTAATTCAGAGATGAAGTGTGGGATTTTCAGAAACACCAAGTGCTAGCCTAGCTTTACTCATATTGATGTCAATGATAAAATTCCCATTGACTTCAGTGTACAAAAAGTTAGGCCAGGACTCTGTTTTTGAAATTCCCATCTGGAGATTGATGTATGTATTACTGTTACTTTGAGTATGGATCAGTGTGGATCAACATTCCTTGTAAGCTGCACAGCCATGCAACAATCTTGTTTATACAGCACAAGTCAGAAACCATGCTATGTTTCTTCTCTGTGGCCCCAGCAGGGCTGGGTGTGGCCCTGTAAGAACCTGCTCTGCTTGTTCTCCCTCCCACTGTGACAGTGCATGCAGCTCTGCTTCTTCACTGACGGGTGTGTGTGTGGGTCGGGAGAGAGTGCTTCTAGTATCACGGACACAGTTGGGGTTTCCCTTATGCAGGACCTCAGGTGAGGGACCTGGCTGAGCTCTGTGATGGCTAATCAGGTGAGCAGAGAACACCCCCCACAGTCTTGCCCACATGGCAGTTCAGTACAAGAAATGTGTACATTGCTGCTGCAGAGGGGTGACCTGGGAGGGAACTGTGGCCAGGACCCCTTTGTGAGAAAACCTGGCAGGGGGGGAAGGGGAGAGTCTGAAACTCTGGCCTGGAAGAGGTGGGGTCTGATGTCTCAGACTCCTGGCCAGGCTCCTAAGATGACTGCTGTGGAGAAAATTCTGGGGTCAGGGACCCATATGAGAGATTGGGGAGGACACTTTAGGCAGCATCTCCTGCACACTGTCCCCAGCCCCAGCCCTATGTATACATATCCCTCACTGTTTGAAAAAAAATGAAATGATGGTGCTGGTGGCAGGGAAAGCTTGCCCAAGGACAAACAAGGACAGAAACACCAAGCTTAGTGTAGTTTGTAGCCCACTCAGTACAAAAAAAATGTAGAGAACATTAGTGTGGATTCCACTGTTGGTGTGCATACATATGAGACTGAAGATTTTTAAGTATCCATTGGGGTTGCGGATGTGCCCTGTGTCGTCTATGCTCCCATGCAAGGACATCAAGGGTGGAGTAGTTTTGACCCTCCCATAGTTCCCTCTTACTGCATGTAGCAGCAAGATGGAATCTTGGTGAGTGATTCCCTAGTTCTTAGCTTCCAAAGGAATTCAAGGGAAGGGCCTGATATTTCCCAATCCCAAAGAAGAAAGGGGGTCTTTGTCCTATCCTATATCTAAGGAGACTCAACAAATACATATGTCATCTCAGGTTGAGGATGGTAATGCTTGTCTCCATCATCCCATCTCTCCAAATTCAAGACTGGTTCATGTCTCTTGACTTGCAGGATACATACTTTCATATCACATCTATCTGGGCCACAGGATGTACCTCAAATTCACAATAGGGGCCAGCTACCTTCCTTTGAGTGATGGTACCTGTATATGTTCCACTGTGACCATGTGCCTGAGGCAGAAGATTTTGCTAGTAGCGTCTGTTAGTCCTCATCTGTGCCCTTCTTTTCCTCATGCTTTAACCAGTGTTATAAGAGGTGATGTGGACCAGCACCCTCTCCAGTTCCTTTCTGCCGCTGCATGGCCTGAGATGAACCCTTCTCCGTCCATTAAGTTCCTCTTCAGTGTTTTTCCTGTAAATATTGTAAAGATGGTTCTTATTAGATCATTTTTAGTGGTGGCTTTTATGTTATCTAGCTAGTTAAGATTCAGGGGTTCCTCCCCTACCTTTCCCTCCTCTCCCTCATATAGAGTGACTATTATGCTGAAATTTCCAGGCTTAAAGAATGGTAGTTCCTGTGTCAGGGCTTTCCTGATCAGCAATGACTATTGGAAGTGCTTCTGCTGTCTTGGAGAATATCACATAGCTTTAGTTGATCTTTTCCAACTGGATCTTCCAGGTACAGGAGTATAGACTTATAAAAGATCTGGTGGATCATGCAATGAGGCCTCAATCTGAACTCAGCCAGCAGAACTCTCGTACAGTGGGAAGAGATGCTTAGGAGCCTGCCTCCTAGTACTATGATCTCTGACACAGGTGGACAGGAATAGAGACAAGGCCTCCTCAGGCTCATCATGAAGGTAGGAGACACTCTCGGAAAGCTAGAGAGAAATCCACTGCCACGTCCCAACAAAGAGGCATCAGCATGGACAGGTCTATCTACACCAGCTCAGGTGTTGCCTAGGGAGAACAGTCCCTCAACCTTCCACAAGTGGAGACAGATAGATTACCCCATAGGGGATTATCATTCTTCCAAATCCTGAGTTTCCCATTTTACTGGATGTAGTCTTTATTAAGTTGATCCTGATTCCATCAGTCCAGGGATGGTATGAAAGGAGAAGCTCATTCCTATTCCATCCACTAGCTGTGGGAGGTCAGCATCCACAGTTCTGATGGCATTGCCGTTCAAAGCAGCATCTACCTTTTTCTCCTTGGTGGAGTTTGGATGTCACTGAGGGACATTCAGAGACAGAATGTTCGCCCAGACAGAAGATTCAGAATTTCCTGGGCACTCTCAGAATCTCAGAAGACAAGCTACCTTTGCACTGATATTTGATTCCCCTCTCAGTCTTATGGGGGCCATGGGATTCATACAAAAGCGACACTGAATCAATATGGTCCCATCGAAAGTTGCAACATCCTTCTCTTAGAGAGGAGCTTGAACTTCCACAGGAGCTGGTGGAAGAGGAGGGAGAAGAGCTGGATCCAACTCTACTGTTCGTTTCAACAGTCATATTTTAATCTCCTGTTGAGGCGGTTGCTCCTGCCTCGCCTTCTCCACCTGATGACTACAGGCAGTTTCAGGATTTAAGGAGGGTTGCTGACACACTCTCTAGGTCTCGCTGGAAGAGATACCTCACACGCCCCCGGATATCTTAAGAGTGCTGAGCCTTATAAGATATTAATGAAGTCATGTTGGAGCCCATCAAAGCTATCTGGGATATGCCAGTAATGGGGTCCACTCTTAAGAGGACAGATAAGATGCTTTGTACTAGACAAGGGCACAGAGTTTTTATTTCCACGCCCTGCCCCAAATTCTTGAGTTGTTACAAGCTACCACTGAAAGGAGTAAGTAACATCAATCATGCTCTGCTTCCTCTGGCAGGGAGGCTAAATATTTGAAATTCCTTGGGAGAAAGGTCTTTACCTCAACCAGCCTACAGTTTTGGATTGCTAATTACTAGGCATTAATTTGTAAATGTGACTTTGTAAATTTGGTGAATTGCAGCAATTAATCGACAATCTCCCACAGGGGGATAGAGCACAATTTCAAGCTCTTATTGAAGAGGGTAAGTTGGTTGCATTCTCTCCATGACAGAGTAAATGCAGCTGACACAGCCTCACAATTGATGGCGATGGCTATCATGTGTCAAGAATCCTGGCTTCATTTGTTGGGATTTCCCAGGGAAGTTCAGTCTACAATGGAGGACAGGTGGTAACTTTGATGGTAATTATTCAGTGAAAACATGACAAGACTTCACACTCTGTGAAGGACCAAAGGGCAACCTTCTGCTCCCTGGAGATATACTCCAGCACTGGAGAGAAAATTTCATAGACCACAGGCATACAAGCCTAGGCCAGCACCACAACCCCTTTACTATCAGAGGGAGATGGGATATGAACAGCCAAATTTAAAAACAGGACCCAGAAGACCAAGCATAATGCTCTATCTCCTTCTAATCACAGCCTCCTGTTAAGAAATTCTTTTGATGAGAATCTTTGAGAGCTGAGAACCAACCCAGTTGCCACCTGCTTCATCTGAGAACTGAGATACCCATTTTGGTGGCTGCTTGACTTGCTTTTCCCATGCTTGGTGGATGGTAACAGACAAATGGATTCTTGACATTATTCATTTCAGCTCTGTCATAGAATTCCTCTCCCCCTCCAAAACTCCCTTCCCCATCCCTTTTCAGGGACCACTCTCACAAGAAGATAGTTATTCAAGAGGTAAACTTTCTCCTCCAGCAGTGAGACATGGAGCCAATACCTGCTCAATATCAGTGGAAGGGATTTACTCAAAATATTTTTACTCCTCTCACGGGAGTTTCCTAAGGTTCATTGTAGGTCTGGACCATTATAAATATAAGGTGCTCCCCTCTGACTTAGCAACAGCACCAAAGGTAGTGTCAGTTGTAGCAGTGCACTTTTGATGCCACAGATCGTCAGTCTTTCCCTACCTAGGCAATTGTCTGTTGACAGGGAAATCTTATCAGGAGGTATCAAGAACAACCTCATCCCTGTTCACTGGGACTCTGTGTCAACATAGAAAAGTCTGTTGTAGTTTATTGGAGCAACTTTGGACTCTTTCAACATCAAAGCATAACTCCCGAAGGACACATTTCAATCCATAAAAAATCTTGCTACTCGGCTGAGACAGAGCCCACAAACATTGGTTTGTTAATGCCTCATCCTCGTATGTCACATGGCATCCTGCACTTAATGTGATGCCCTTTGCAAGACTGTACCTCTGTTGCCTATAGGCCTGGTTTCTGACTCTCTTTACCAAGCAGGGAAAACATGTAAATATTAGTCTCCCTCCTTCCCAGGGTGTGAGATTTTCTAACTTGGTGGGAGAACAGAGACCATATATATGTGGGAGCCCCTTTCATTCCCCTTCCACCTGAGAAAACTTCAGTCACAGATGCTTTTTTGTTGGGATGGGGCACCCATCTCAACAAGCATAAAGCACAACTAATGTGGACTCCCTGGGAGTCCAGGATGCACATAAACCTCTTTGAACTGAAGGCAGTCCAAGAGGCTTGCAAATAAAAGACGTGGAGAAATTGGAGAGGGTCCAGAGAAGAGCAACAAGAATGATTAAAGGTCTTGAGAACGTGACCTACGAAGGAAGGCTGAAAGAACTGGGTTTCTTTAGTTTGGAAAAGAGAAGACTGAGAGGGGACATGATAGCAATTTTCAGGTATCTAAAAGCGTGTCATCAGGAGGAGGGAGAAAACTTGTTCACCTTAGCCTCTAAGGATAGAACAAGAAGCAGTGGGCTTAAACTGCAGCAAGGGAGGTTTAGGTTGGACATTAGGAAAAAGTTCCTAACTGTCAGGGTGGTTAAACACTGGAATAAATTGCCTAGGGAGGTTGTAGAATCTCCATCTCTGGAGATATTTAAGAGTAGGTTAGATAAATGTCTATCAGGGATGGTCTAGACAATATTTGGTCCTGCCATGAGGGCAGGGGACTGGACTCGATGACCTCTTGAGGTCCCTTCCAGTCCTAGAATCTATGAATCTGTGAATCTATGAATTCCTTCCACTAATACAAGCTCAACACATTCAAGCAGACAACCTGACTCTGGTATCCCTAGCATGCTAGAATACCCTCCCTCCTTAAAGATGTTAGGTCTGTCCCTTTTCTCTCTATGGGTGCACTTAGCAGCTCTCAGGACCTGATTTTAAATCTGATTTTTTTAATTTAAACCAGATTTTAATGATTTTGTTGTTTAAATATTAGTATGTTTCTTTTTATAAACCTCTTTTAAATGAAAACTGAATTTTAATATGAAATATATTAAGACCTAAACTTACTATAATCTTGTAAAACATTTTAAATAAAAAATAAATATGCTGACTCCATGAGCCTCTATCAAAAACTGAGTTAAAGGCAGCTTTTCGATATAAAGATAGAATTGATGGGGAAACATCTGTCTTTTGAGTTGAGCTTTATAAAGATGGCACAATAGGTCATGTACTGTGTTAAGGGCTTATTTTGTTTAATAACTATGTTTTATATGCTATTTTGTGGGCTTAATTAAATTCCTGTTACCATCCTAATGCAGCTTGACATAAATCATGAGCAAAGAGTTAATTTTCTAGGAAATAAGAAATATATCATTCACCATTTTCTAACATACTAAAATGTACAATTAATAAGAATCTGAAAATATTAAGCTATATGATTGCTTAAATAAATGTATAAAGTTATAGTGCACTCTGCTATGTAGCAACAAGATGTACCAAATCTAGCTAAAGGCTCTATTTAGTTTTAAATCAAGGTGATTTAATGGTTTATATTACCTAATGATAATACATCTTTCTTTAGAAAATAACTGAAGTACAAATGGAAAAGTAGATTAAAATCAATTCTTTAACTTGAGGCTTTCTACTTGGTGATTTAAATCTCCTTGATTTGAATCATTCAGCCTGCTGGGCATTGGAAATGGAAATTATTAGTCCAGGATATCTCTTGAACTTGCATCTTTTCCTGCTTTCCCCAGTTTCTTTTCCCGGTTTCTTCTCATGAAATTGTTTTGATCTAGGTGGGAAGTCTTTTCCCTCCCGAAGTCAAGAGCTATATATTTTCAATACTTCCTGCTTCTGGGTGGACATGCAATACTGAGTGGATATGTATTCTCTTGATATCTTGGCACTTCAGGACCCTGGTGGTGCACAAAAATGGGGGTGGAGGGAAGAAAAGTTAACCAACCGTTTCATAACCTTTAGGAAAAAAAATGGATCTAGAAAGGGGCAGAAGTCTGAGGTATTGGAGGTGGGGTTTTTTTAAAACAGAACTCTCATATACACTGTCCTTACTTGTAATTACAAATTGTTAGCCACAATCTCTCTAACTGAAATTATTCCCTCTCTTCTCCCTCAAAACTCACTTTTGATGTTCTCTAACAAAGCAATATACTTCATTGTTGCATTGTTTCTTACACACAGTAATTACCTTTGCCTTGTTAGGTCGTGATTGAGAGGAAGCAGTATATTCAGTTTTCTTTTTTACGCAGACTCTTCTTTCAGCTCCTCACAGTAGTAGAAGCCTAACCTTTGTAGGTTGTAGATACAGAAAACATATTGCTCTCATCTACAAGAGCAATCTTTTGGTCTTGCTGATCCCCCAGCTAAAGTACTGCAATTGCAATTGTGGCATTTCAGAAGCAGAATGTGTTACCCATATTTAACATATGGTTAGCCTTTGTTCATTTTTATGCAATGAAAAGTGTTATTTTATATAGGGTCAAAGCCTGAAGTCCTTACTTCAGTTTTTACTCAGTCCTCAGGGAAAGCACCTTTTAGTTAGGAGTTGTGCTGGGCTAAGGACTTTTTAAAAAACTAACCAGGGAGTCCAGTGTTTGATCTATACACATTTATTTGGTGTCCTTTGCTATATCATCTAGATGCTATACAAAATTAAAAAAAACAACACTTAGGCATTTTCCACAATGCAGAGAGAATAGAATCCCAGCCTGTTGTAGCTATTAACCCACCCATTTCCCAAAAGCCCTATATATATCAGTAATAGTGAGGATAGCTAAAAAGATGTAATCTAAAGATTGCTAACCTAAGGCTCTGAAAGGGAGTAAATTCTGCAATCTCTTTTTTGAGCACTTCTGCCACCGTTCTCCAGGAGTTCCACCTAAGAACTGACAGCATAAAGCAACTGATCAAAAATCTTGCTATGATATAGGGAAAAGAAACTGTCTTTGAGGTTGAGAGAATGCACCATCATTAGTGATTTAAGTGAAAGCTTCCTGCTATGAGAGAGTGACTGAAGTATTCATAGCCAAATTCTCCACTACTTCAAATACCAATATGTAGAAAAATGGCTCTGTTAAATTCTCTAATATGTAATTGAGAGTGCATCACTTTGTAACTAGTTTCTTGCACAAAAAAACAAACCACAGACAAATGTATTTATTTAACATAATCTCCAGATTAATCTACAGTATATGTACTGTCTCTTAGGACTTTTAAAGCATCTTTCACTCTCTGTCTGAGGCCTGGCTGCATACAGATTTGTACTGCTAAATCTATTTTGGTTAGGGGGTGATTTTTTTATATTTTTTTACTTAAAATAGGTATCCTAGTACAGTCCCTAGTTGAAGACATAGTTATGCCATTATAAAGGTGTCTTGTACTGGTTTAGCTTATTCCCCTTCCCCCATGGAAATAGATATGCTGACTTTTACAACTCTGCTAGGGGAGCTGCACCACTTTAACTGTGCTGGTATGAATACAGGTATACTTAAAATGGTACAACTAGTGTGCAGACAAGTCATTAGTATTATGCACAAATCCGGTGGGTGACATGGAAGTATTTTGGTCTAATTAAATGCTACTTAACTTAAGCAGGAGGGGTGAAGAAGAGCATTCAGCATGTAACTTCTTTCTAAATTGCTTTTTGCATTCTGCTTGAGGCTCCCCAACTCCCTCTATAAGTGGTGCTCTAATTTAGACTATGCAGGCAACATCACCACCAGTGGCAAACTGCACTGGGACATAGACCTAGCCTGTGGATGCTCAGGTAAATGCTGTTTTTTTTTGTTGTTTTTTTAAACTATATGGCACAGTTTTGCTAACATTTTTTCAAAAGCTTTATCACAAAGGATTTAAAGTTATATATTTTCAGTATATTTACAAAACCAAGCCATATATTTAAAAAAAGGCACTTGCATGGAACCATCCCAGAGAAGGTCAGGTTTGTGTTCAGTTCCCTATCTGAGCTGGGGAGTTGCAGCATTTTGCATCCTCCAGTACCACTTGGAATGGGAGCTGGCAATCTGTGACTTCAGTGGGACTTGAAAAAGAAAAACACAGAGTGAGTGTAAAATCTCTACGTGTTGAATGCTTTTCTTAACCATGTTACATCAGATATTTAGCACATTCCCTAGAACTGTTTTATTTAAAAATTCCTGCAAGTAACATTCAAGTTAAGTGTTTCCAATACAGTGAAACTGGAAATCACTGAATTTTATGACTTCAAATAGCAGTAAAATGCAGGTGATTTAAACCTGCGTTGTAGGGGAATGGTCGGGATAATCTAAAAACCTTTGCATTGCTAGTTTCTATGATTGAACATGATACAGATGTTATTTCTTGTAAGTAAATGCTGTGTAAAAAATCTACGTTATTCTTTAATGAATGGAGACAGTATGCTTGATGCATAAAACTTGCAGACATGGTGATGAATTTAACTGTTTACCAGTTGACATAACTAAAATACCAGTTTAGTCATGCCCCTTCTAATCACCTAGAACTGAGGTAAAAACTGACAAGATTTTAGCATTCTTAAACTTTCAGGGCCAATTAGAATGTTTGAAAGAATTCTTAATCATTTTTCATTTAAGGACTACTTTTTTTAATAAAAAAAAGTGTAAGCAAGTAACAAGAACAGGATTTCTTAGTAGCACAGCGCTGGCTAGATTCTTACTAGCTCTATGTGGATGGACAAATCCCTGCTCCCCCTTTTGCTCCTATATAGAGGCTAATTACAGTGGGTGAAACCATGCAAGGCCTGGGAGCTGGCCTGTCTTGGTGAAAGGGGGCGCAGGCTTTACCTTTCAGAGAGTGTAATTGGGTCGCTAGGACTGCAGCGTGGCAGCTGGAGTTGGGCACAATGCATTGAAAAACTGTACTGAGGTGGTGCATCTCCATCCCACTTTCTACCCCCTGGCTGTGATTTGAAACCACAATTTAGCACACTGTGTAAATACCTCTGTGCTAAATTAGAGGTTCCCTTGCAACTTTTGTGAAGTGTATTGAATATACTGGAAGGTAGAGTGTTCTGTTGTTGAGACTCATTTTCACTTGAGAGCTAAGTTAGCATTTGAATCTAGGGGACTGATTCTGTGGACTGACCAAGCTGTGTTTGGTACAAGACTGGGACACGAGTGGGCAAAGATGTCTTTTGAGCCACTTTTATCTTCCACAGCAGGTGGAGAGTCCGCTGCATCTCCCTACAGCTGCCAACATGACACTCCACGATCTGGCTGTGGTTGGGGGGTGGCAGTGAGGGCTCGGAGCTGAAGCCCAGCCTTCATAAAAACTGGGCAGGCAGCTGAGAGGAGCTGCTGCGGACCCTCCTCCTTCCTTGGGTTGGGAGGGCCTAAGCAGCTGCCACGCAGCCTCATTGGTTGCCACACAGCAATGACTAGTGGCACTGGAACGGGGGGTGGGGATGGGCCTTCCCCTTTCCTTCTCCCCCTCTTTTTTCCCCTTGGAGGCCCCGCCATCCCAGCCAGGCCACTGTGGAGCCGAGCCATGGGGAGCTGCAGCAGACCTTCCACCTTCCCAGGGTGTGGGGGATGGGTGAGCTGAGAGCAGCCCCTGGATGTGTCCCAGGTTCCCCGCCCTGCCGAGGACAGATGGAGGGTCTGTGACTCCCATAGCTGCCCGCACGGCTCTCTCCAACCCAGCTCTGGCTGGGAGGGGGCATGCCTCGGAGCCTCAGCCCAGCCAGGATAAGTAGAGCTCCGCCAATCCGTGGATATCTGCAGACAATTTTTGCAGATTGGATGCAGATACACGTTTTTGTACCCACACAGGACGCTAGGAATAACAGCTTAGTCATTATTACAAAATTTCAAATACTGAACTAATTTATGTGCATCACCTGGAATTAGGGATGTCACAGAAATAAGATCTATATTCTTTTTAGAGATGACAAGGGAAATAGCTTTCACAGAAGATGTTTAATTTTTGCATTAGTAATCTGTGTCCATATGAGATACATCAAATTGATAACTATTAACTGATGATGTCTAACAGAAAAATCTTCTTTTGTGATCATATTCCATTATAAACTGAAGCTTCATATAAGTCATCATGCCAAGGTGCTATTTGATAACTGAGAATTTAAGTCTTCATGAATTTTTATCAGACTCCACTCAGGTTATAGCAGCTAAGAGTCTGCAGAGCTGTTGAATTATTCAGTATATGAACTGGAAATGTTTTTTTTTTTTGTTCATTTAGCTTTTAAACGCCACATTTTTTAAAAAAACCAAACCATTTGTTGCTCTATTTGGAAACCCTTCTCAGCTCTTAAATTCTATGGTGATAGGTGCTTTAAACATTCTTGAGAATTCTTAAAGCCATATTTGAAAACACTGGTCTAATATTGCATATTCTCGAGGAGCCTACCTTCTCTCTTTAATTTAAGATGCAGTTGAGTTTGGTGATGGGAGCATGGAATTTTGGAGTCATGACTCTTCAGGTATTGTTCCTGGCACAATAGAAGTTCTAGGTATATATTATAGTTCATCATCTTGATTTAAGCTCAGTTATCTGATCCCAACTAGTATTGCCTTGAGAAGGCTGATAAATATATTGAGATCTATAATTGTACCAAAAGACTTATACATATAAGTATAGGTTAACATGCCTGAAACTGGAAGGGAAAAGCACGGTTTCTTTGATATCTTGTCAGCATACTTTTAGGGCAAATACTAAATGCTCGCCTAAAGGAATGTGTCATGGTCGGAAGCATGTGGCTTTGCTCCTGTAGCACAGCTGAAAAATGCATTATAAATTCCTGGCCACTTAAGAAGCAAGCCCAAATGCTTTCTTACATTGCTGCCTTATTTATTTTAAACTAACATATGATCATGACATTGCTATGCAGTTTTCTGCTGCTTATATTTTAAGTTGAAATCTCATTTTTGTTTCAGATTCTCCTTCCTCTGTGGTTAACAAACAGCTCGGATCCATGTCACTTGATGAGCAACAGGGTGCGTGTGATAGGAAATACGCTATACCCAGCCATAGTTCACTGCAATGCAGACTTCCTTTTTTAATTTCAGTTCATGATGATAAACATGCTGTTCATCTTCGTAAACTAGAATTCCTTAAGCAGACCTGCATTGGAAATCCCATAATACTCAGTTAAAATTATATCCTCTGCAAAACTAGTGTAAATTTATTTGTAAAAATCTGCACTTACTATACTCCACTCTGACACATTGTAAGTGAATTCAGAAAAAAATGTTTTTAATCAAAAGTAAAATTGCAAATCAGTTTTTAAACTGGTGTTTACAGATGGTAAATCCTCTCAGCCCATTAAGGGGAGTTACCTTTTGGGTGACACTTGCCTTTAACCAGATAAAGCCAAAGTAGCCTGATTTATGTAGGGGATGTGCGGATGCTGAGGAAGAAAAATCTATCCAATTTGGGTTCGGGGCAGTGGGCTGCACTGCAGCACCTACCTGTTACCTCAGCCTGTTGGTTGAAAGCTGCAACTCCTATGTGCAATTTTTGCTGTGTCTTAAGATCACCTTACTTCTGTAATCAGTGGTCCCACGTCTCCTCTGGGACTGTCTACACAGCGAAGAAAAATCCATGGCTGGCCTGTGCCCGCTGCCTTGGACTGCAGGGCCTTTTCATTACTGTGTAGACTTCTGGGCTGGGACAGGAGCCTGAGCTCTGGGACCTTCCACCCTGAAGGGTGAGCCTCAAAAGATTTGGATGCTTATCTCCACCCGGAAATCTTCAAAACATGACTAGAAAGCTCAGAAAGAGACTTGTCTGTTCCAGTTACAGCTGGAATCCAGAAGTGCTGAGTTGATAACAAAAATGAAACCATGAACCTTCAAGATGCTTTGGTCCCAGAAATCAGGCAAAGTTTGAAAGTTTCCTTGTTATCTTTCCATGCTGGTTCGCTTTCCCTTAGAACTGCCTTGCATCTTAGAATAGGTAATTACATAAATGGAGTAGAACTTACTTTCTCATAGTTGCATTCTTCCTTAGTGTTTATGCTGTTGTGTGGAGATTTCCTCTTACAAATCAGTTGTTTTTTATATGTAATAAAAATAAATATCTGTTTATCTAAAACTTAATGGTAAACCTACTTTATGATCACTGATTTAAGACAGTGACTTTCCTAGTGTGATCTTAGGGCCACCAGAAGAGAGAGTTAATGTCACTAGAACTGTGGTAGATTGGGAATCTGGATGAGGAAATAGTTAGAGGATTTATCTTCTATCAGACGGTCAGCAGAATAAAAAGCTGACTGTATTCTGCATTCATATCATCATTCAATTCTCTTAAATTAAACACTATCAGGTGGGGTCCGCATTTTGATGGGAAATCTCCAAAGAACTGCTAGCTGGTCCAGGAGGTTGTTGGTGCTTCAGTATGTGGTACTTTTCCCTCTGATTTTGTTAGCTTGCCATTAGAGCAGATGCCCATCTTTTATGCCCACTTCTGGTCACTAAAGATCTCATAGCATTTATCATGATTTCATAATCCCACTATTCTAGCCACATTCCTATGTGGGGTGGTTAATTTCTGCCTACCTGTATTTAATCCTGTAGTTTCAAATGGAACATGATTTTCCAGGGCTTTGGAGCTGTGCTCCGGCTGTGCTCCAGCTCCAGGCAAAAAGCTGCAGCTACACTCTGGGCTCTGCTCCAAAACCCTGTTTTTCTTCACTTGGTGTTTCACCTCAGCACTGGCTACACTGAAATGTTCATAACTCTGAACAAAAGGTTACAGTTGTTCTTTCAAAAGTTTACAACTGAACATTGATTTAATACAGCTTTGAAACTTTAGTAAGAAGAAAAATGCTGCTTTCCCTTTTTTTAAGTAGTTTTCGTTTAACACAGTGCTGTACTGTATTTACTTTTTTTGTCTCTGCTGCTGCCTGATTGTGTATTTCAAGTTCCAAATGAGGGGTGTGGTTGACTGGCAGTTCATAACTCTGGTGTTCATAACTCTGAGGTTCTACTGTATTTTCGCAGCTATGTCTTTCCACACTTTTTTTCCTCTGAACATTTACCAAATTCCATTTTTCAAACTCTGCTAGCCCCTCTTATTGCTAGATGATTGATTTAAAGGAGTGCCCATGTGTACTCAGCCTTGAAGAACTACTGTGCTACAGCAAACGGAGTCAAAGGAACTTATCTTGCAATATCCTGGAATGGTTTGTGATGTTTAAAGCCAGAAGGAACCACTACGATAATCTAGTCTGACCTTCAAAATACAGGCCATATCGTTTACCCAGTGGTGTGCAGCAGTATATTTAATGGTGGCTTCATGACTCAGTGATACCGATTGTTTTTGCACTGAGAAAAACATCCCAAAGCAATGTTAGGATATTGCACTGTAATTATTTTCTGTTCATCTCAAATGCCATTCAAGAAAGTATCTCTTCTTTCCATTCCTATCCAGCTGCTGAAGTGAGGAAATCTCCCTTGTCTGGCTGGTGGTGGTGGTGGTGGTGTGGAGGATCGGGGGAACAGGGTTGGATTCCACAAGCTCCTTTTCTGTCTCCTTCTCGTGATTAAGTGCTTCAGACTCTGTTTTAACTTACTCAATGCTATCTACTTGTACTGTAAGGATACTCACATTTTGTGATACTAAGTGGTGTGTTTCCATGAACTCAAGGGTAGCACCTATTTACTTATAAATGTACATATTTTTCAATCAAAATGTAAATGCACATAACCACAATGTTTTCTTGGAGTAGATTGATTTCACATGCAAAAAATCCCTGCATTTGATCTGCTTTCTCTTCACTCCACACTGACAGAATAAGGCAGCTGCAGGCTGTATTTTAGAGCAGCCATGAGCTGCACTGTGGGTACTCGTGCAGAGGTTACCATGGTGAGGCTCATGTATAAGTGTCGCAATGCATTATATAGAACACTCTTTCACAAAAAAATCTTAATTTTAGCTCTGTGTTTTCCTACTTTATATTTTCCACATTTTAAAAAACTTTTTTTATTCAGAATATGTATAAAGTATGTATTTAACATTATTTAAAATTTTCAGACCAAATTGCTTGCAGTCATATGCTTGCAGACAATGTCTTCTGTTAACTTTAAAGGAAGTTTTATCTATGTATTCAGTGGCAGAATTATGGCCCTTATTGTTTCTGTAAGCAGTCTTTACTTGGGGAGTTGTGTATATTTGAATATATACTTATATGGATGTAGAGTGATTCTGAACTCTATTTTAGAATGGTCATGCAAGAAATATTGCCACTGTACAGTGAATAATGTTTAATACTTCCTGTTAATCTTAAATTATTATTTTATCCGTTGCAGCTTTGAACTAGAAATTTTGAAACAGAAAACTAGACAGGAAAAGCAATAGGAGATATGCTACTTTAACATCTTATTTAAAATTGTGAATGACAGCTTAAATATATTTCCATGCAGCACATGTAAGGTTTTGTCACTGGCAATGCTGTTGTAGTCATGATCAAGTTCCTATATTCCATAAACCAAACAAAAGCTGACTAACACTGCTATCCAGATGGCTGTGAAATAAAAAGATTAGATTGTATTTGATATTAACAAGCAGTAAGGACCTATGAGTTCTATTTCCAGCTTTGTCACTGACTCATTGTATGACCTTGAGTAAGTCACTGGGACTCCTTGTTCATTATACCCACTTATAAAACAGGGATATTAGGACTTCTACCTCTGAAGGGTGCTGTGAAGCTCAATTAAAGTTAGTATATCAAAGTTCTTTGAGCTCCTCGGATGAAAGAAGCTAGTGTACAATTATTATCAAACAAAATGCATCAGAGAGTTGTGCATGTAGATAGTTTGTCCATTAAAACAAGCATCTTATTCTTTAACATTACATTTGTTGTTAAAGGTTAACCCTGTAGCTGTCAGTTGGCTCTTTATCTCAGAAGAGGACTTTTGTCCTGGAGGATGCTTTTAAAATATCATATTTAATTATATCCATTTTCCTTCTATTTGTTTGTCATTGTTCTTGGTGTTTTTATTCGGAAAGGTATTTGTATTTAAAACTAGTCTTTTTCTCCCACACAGACATGTCTGTTCTTTCAGTACTGTCCCTATGGTGCTCCACTACAGGTGCTCATGTGCCCCACATACCTTAGATTGGAGACTTTAATCAGCAGTGTCCATTTGACCTCTGCATGCACTGCTAATATCCTTGTGCCCCACACTGAGGCTGAATCAAGCTGTATAGGCAAACTGCCTCGGCCTGAAACAGAGTTTAGCATGTCAGCATTGTGCATGCCTTGGCTGATTGCTGAGTTCATTCTACTTTGTTTATTTAGTTTGTTAGTATCATGCAGAGATGGGTTGAACACTTCAATAGTCTACTCAGTAGAGCATCCACACTCAATTGGCGTGTCTTTGATCAATTACCAAGAAACCCATCAAAGAGGATCTCAACCTCCCTCCATCAGTTGACATCATGAAAGCCATCAAACAATTGAACTCTGGTCTGGAAAGGCATCTGGAAAGGATGGTATTTCATCAGAACTATACAAAGCAGCAGGCCCAAAGGCTATCAAGGTGTCTTCACAACAACTTGAGTAGCATTTGGGAGGAAGAAGAAATGCCACAGGACTTCAAAGATGCTATTATTGTATCACTGTTTAGAGCCAAAGGCAGCAAACTGACTGTGGAAAGTACAGAGGCATTTCCGTACTATGTATAGCAGGGAAAATACTAGCTTGCATTTTACTGAAGAGACTCATTCCAAACATGTCTGAGGAGAGAACGCCAGCAGTGCAGTGTGATTTCAGGCCAGCTCATAGTACTATGATTTTCGTCATAAGGCAGGTCCAGGAAAAATGTTTAGAGTAGAACATGGACCAGTATGCAGTCTTCACTGACTTGACCAAAGTCTTTGATATGTCAACAGAGAGGGTCTATGGGCTTTTCTACATAAACTAGGCTGCCCGAGAGGATTCATACAAATCATCTGGCTGTTCCATGACCACATGACAGTGCAAGTACTCTGCAATGGTAACTTTTCTGACTTATTCAAAATCTCAAAGGGAGTGAAGCAAGACTGCATACTTTATCCAGTGCTGTTCAACTTGTTCTTTGCCTGTGTCCTCAGCCATGCCATGAGGGACTTGGGTTGGGGGATTTATATCTGCTACTAACTGGATGGCTCCCTCTTTGATCTTCAAAGACTTGATGCTAAGACCAAGACGTTGGAGAGACTTCTCATCAAGGCATTTTTTGCAGATGACTGCACCTTGATGGACCATAGACATAGCAACCTTCAGGTCATTGTTGATACAGTGGTCCTAATATCTCTCTTGTATGGATCTGAGAGATGGACTCTTTATAGATGGCATATGAAACATCTTGAGCAATTTCACATGTGCTCACTCTGCTCAATTATGAATATTTGCTGGCAGGACAGATTGACCAATATCAAGGTCCTTGAGAGAGCAAACACAACCAGCATTGAGGAAATGCTACTGAGAGCACAACTTAGGTGGACTAGATACGTCGTCAGAATGGAAGACCATTGTCTCCCAAAACGGATCTTGTATAAGGAGCTGAGGCAGGGCAAAAGAAAGAAGGGTTGTCCGCATAAGTGCTTCAGAGATAACCTGATGAGCAGTCTCCAGTAGACTGGCATCCATGTCAAAGAACTCAAGCAAATGGCTCAGAACTGGACTCATTTGGGGTCTCTGACAAGATCAGCATGTAACAGGTTTGAGCAGATAGACAAAATAGTTTCCGGGCTGAGTGTGAAATGTATCACAGAGCTGCATCATCAAACATCATAGATATGGACTTCCCATGCCCTTATTTTGGTTGACTGTGCATCAGGGTTTGAACTTCAGAGTGAAATGCTTAGCCATAGAGGAAAAATGTGACAATATCGTCCTAGTCAGCGATGGACTACCAATATTAGCAGATAATTACTGGTTATTGGAAGATTGTTTAATTTCTTCTTGGGAAATCCTCCCTGTGAGGGGCATGTCTGAGTCACTGGAGTTTAAGTTTTGGCTCATATGCAGAGAGGCTATCCTGGTCAGTGACAGATGCTGTATGTATGTTCACTGCCTGGGTGAATTGCACGTCTCACAGAAGTGTAATTTCTGTTGAGCTCTCAAATCAGGGCACAGAAGAACTGCAAAATCAAGCTGCGACTCTTAATGTAGGAGTGCTCCTTTCCCCCCACTTCAGAGCCAGGTCAGGAGAACCCCACTATACATCAGTCGCCACAGTCTCTAGTGGTCATTCGACCTCAGTGCAACACCCTTCTAGATAGGGGAAGGCTTCAAAGACCTCCTCTAAAGATTCTAAGAGGAGGAGCTCTAATTTGCTTCTTAAGGTACCCTCTTCAAAAAGACCTCGCTCTCTGACCATGTCAGTAGCCTTGAGGCTTGGTATGATAGAGGCACAAAAGGCTCCTCTGGTACCAGTAAGGCAGGAAAATTCCACCATTTTCAGAGTAAACATGGTTCTGGGAAGGTTCCAATACTGTCTAGCAAAGACAGTCAGAGTGAGCAAACCACATGCATTGGCTGAACTACCACTGCTAATGAAAATCTCCAATCAAAGGTGTGTGGGGAACACGTCCACCTGAAGTGGAGCACCCATAAGGACATTCAGCTCAAAGAACTAGACTTACTGCACATGGGGAGCAACCTCACTTTCGTTCTATTTGATCCTGCAGTGACAAAGCATGAGTAAAATTTGACCCTGTTGTTGTGTAGAGAAAGGTCAATGACTTCAATGGGCAGAATTTACTGGTTATTTGACATCGTGGAAAAAAATCATGGTGTTACAGATGTAGGGTGATGGCTTCACAGCAGGATCGAGTATAAGAAACTGGTTTGTGAGGAAAATTTGTGGGTTTTTTTTGGGGGGGTGGAACTTCCAATGACAGCAAAGGGAAGACTGTACATTAATGTTCAACAACTAATAAATTAATATATTAACAGCAAAGGGTGACTGACATTCTTATAATTCATATGAAGCTAGAGTAAGTGGGCTTCACATAGGTGACGTGGGGCATGGAAGTCAATAATTCTTCCATTAATCTAGGTTCAGAACAAGGAGCACCTGTGTAGTAAATGTATATTTGATGTTACCGCCCATAATCTTTGTTAGCAGGAATTGGCTACTGCACACCTCTTAAGTGGTGTTTGTAAACAGGAGGTCCATGATGTAGATGGGCCTACTGGCTATGAACCTTCCTTCAGGGAAGGATCCCATAGAGCAGTGCTGTTCCCATAGAGCCCATTGCACAGAATCTCTGTGATCTCTTAACTCTGTGCACCCGGTATTCAGTAGTACTGCTGAGGTAAATGTTATTGTCAGTTCACGTTCTTAGAGTTTCAGCATAAAGAACATTGACACTAGGATAACTTTAGGTGAAGAGGAGGGGTGGGGAAGAGGAGCACTTTCAAAATGTAGCACTGAATGAAATGATAGTCCACGTTCCCATACAACAAACTCCAAACCTCAGTATAATAGTTGGATGGTAGCTATCCAAAGTCCTGCTCACAAAGGACCAAATCACGGGGGAATCATAGAATCAAAAGGTTGGAAGGGACCTCATGAGGTCATCTAGTCCAACCCCCTGCTAAAGGCAGGACCATTTTCCCTAAATAATCCCAACCAGGGTGCGGTCTAGCCGGACTTTAAATAGCTCTAAAGATGGAGATTCTACCACCTCCCTAGGTAACCCATTCCAATACTTCACCACTCTCCTAGTCAGAAAGTTTTTTCTAATATCCAGCCTCGACTTCCGCAACTGCAACTTCAAACCATTGCTCCTTGTTCTGTCCTCCGTCACCACTGAGAACAGCCTAGCTCCCTCCTCCTTGGAGCATCCCTTCAAGTAGTTGAAGGTTGCTATCAAATCCCCCCTTAGTCTTCTCTTCTGCAGGCTAAATAAGCCCAGTTCCTTCAGTCTCTCTTCATAAGTCATGTGCTCCAGTCCTCTAATCATTTTTGTTGCCCTCCGCTGGACTCTCTCCAATTGTTCCACGTCCTTTTTGTAGTGTGGCACCCAAAACTGGACACAATACTCCAGATGCGGCCTCACCAGTGCCGAATAGAGGGGAATAATCACATCCCTCGATCTGCTGGCAACACTCCTACTAATACAGCCCAGTATGCTATTAGCCTTTTTGGCTACAAGAGCACACTGTAGGCTCATGTTCAACTTTCCATCTACCGTAACCCCAAGAAGGAATGCAAGACAAAATGGGGACAGAATAGGTTAAAGAATATTTAGATAAGTTAGATGTGTTCAAGTCGGCGGAGCCTCATGAAATTCATCCAAGGTTGTTTAAGGAACTAGCTGCAGCAATTTTGGATCTGTTAGCAGTTATCTTTGGAAACTCATGAACATGGGTGAGGTCTCAGAGAACTGGAGAAGGGCAAAAATTTGTAGTTATCTTTAAAAAGGGGAACAAAGAAGACCTGGGGAATTATTGATCAGTCAGCCTAACTTTAAAACCTGGAAAGCTATTGGAAAAATTGTTTTGTAAACTCCTAGAGGATGACAGGCTTATAAGGAATAGCAAGCATGCAAGGTTACTGATCTAGTGAATGGGGGAAATCAGTAAATGTAATGTTTTTATTTTAATAAGGCTTTTGACACAATCCTACTTGACATTCTCATGAGCAAACTAGAGAAATGTGGTCTAGCTCAATGCTTCTCAAAGCTGGTCCACTGCTTGTTCATTTTGCATTTGAGTCCCCCGACAGTCTGGGCCAGTTTGTTTACCTGCCGCATCCGCAGGTTCAGCCAATCGCAGCTCACACTGGCCACGGTTTGCCCCTCCAGGCTAATGGGGGCTGTGAGAAGAGAAGCCAGCACATCCCTTGGTCCCTGCCGCTTCCCACAGCCCCCATTGGCTGTGGACATGGCAGGTAAACAAACCGGCCCAGACTGCCAGGGGCTTTCCCTGAACAAGCGGCGGCCCAGCTTTTGAGAAGCACTGGTCTAGATGGAATTTCTATGCAGTGGGTGCACAGTTGGTTGAAAGACAGTACTCAGAATTATCAGTGTTTCACCCTCAAACTGGGAGGACATATCTAGTTGGGAGCCAGAGGTTCAGTCCTGGGTCTGGTAGTATTCAATATTTTCAATAACGATTTGGATAATGGAGCACATGCAAGCAGTTTGGAGAACAGTATTAGAATTCAAAATGACCTTGGCAGATTGGAGAATTGGTCTGAAATCAATAAAATTATATTCAGTGAACCCAAGTGCAAAGTACTTCAATTAGGAAGGAAGACTCAAATGCAAAACTAGAAAATGGGGAGTAACTGGGTAGGTGGTAGTACTGCTGAAAAGGACCTGGGTGGTCATAATGGATCACGGATTGAGTGAGGGTATGGCTACACTTGAAATTTCAAAGCGCTGCTGTGGCAGCGCTTTGAAGTGTGAGTGTGGTCGGAGCCCCAGCGCTGGGAAAGAGCTCTCCCAGCGCTGCACGTAAACCATATCCTCTACGGATGTAGCTTGCAGTGCTGGGAGCTGTGCTCCCAGCGCTGCGGCACTGATTACACTGAGGCTTTACAGCACTGTATCTTGCAGCGCTCAGGAGGGTGTTTTTTCACACTCCTGAGCGTAAAAGTTGCAGTGCTGTAAAGTGCCAGTGTAGCCATACCCTGAGTCAACAATATGATGCAGTTGCTAAAAAGGCTGATATCATTCTGGGTATATTAACAGAAGTGTCATATGTAAGACATGGGTGCTAATTTTACCACTCTGCTCAGTACTGGTGATGCCTCAGCTGAAGTACTGTGTCCAGTTCTGAGTGTCACACTTTAGGAAAGACATGGACAAACTGAGAGAGCTGAGGAGAGCAACAAAAATTATAAAATCTTTAGAAAACCTGACCTAGGTTTGTGGAGGGAAAAAACTGAGCATGTTTAGTCTTGAGAAAAGAAAACTGAGGGTACCTGATAGGTCTTTAAGTATGTTAAAGGGCTTTTATAACGAAGATGCCGATCAAGTGGTCTCCATGTACTCTGAGGTAAGGACAAGAAGTAATGGGCTTAATTTGCAGCAAGAGTGGTGTAGGTTAAATATTAGGGAAAACTTTCTAACCATAAAGGTAGTTGAACTCTGAATTAGGCCTCCAAGGGAGGTTGTGGAATCTCCATCACTGGAAGCTTTCAGGAACAGGTTGGACAAACATCTGTTAGGGATAGTCTAGGTTTATTTGGTGTCCTGTCTCAGCACAGGGGGCTGGACTTGATGATATCTCGGTGTCCAGCCCTATATTTCTATGATTCTGTGTATGGCTCCCATGTAAATGAGAAGGAATCTTACAGCTAAATCTAAGGACCACATATGCCCTCTTCATTGTTGTAAATACAAATTGTTATATCTTTAGGCTAGTCCCTAAGCTTTGCAAAGTATAAATTCAGTGTGATCACACTAAAGCATTTAACTTTTAGTTTGGTCTGTGTCTGGCTTTAAAACAGATTGTATTAGAGAGAATTTTTTGGTTATCTTAATTCACTTCTGAAGGTTTTCCATTAGTTAACAGTTTTACATAAATTACTGACACACCTTCAAATATTATCAACCCTTGTTTACAGACAGTGAAAAGCAGAGTCCACGAGCAGGAACAGGTGAACCAGTTTTAAGTTTGCACTACAGTACAGAAGGAACTACTACAAGCACAATAAAATTGGACTTCACGGATGAGTGGTAAGAAGTTCTTTTTTTTAGCTGTTAATAAGCACAATTTTCCATTGTATTAGCATTTGTTTACCTAAAATGATTTTATTCTTTCAATTATATATACCACTTAATAGGTATTGTTTCCTGCTGTTTCATAGTTTTGTAATAGTATTTTACAGAGCTAGTGACCATCTGACTAAGAATAAACTATTTTCTGTGTTCTATCTGCATTCAGTCATCACAGGCAAAATTATTTTAAAAGTGGGCAAAATTCATCTTTCTGACCTCAATCTTTAAATATATAGCAAAGAGTATGTAAAGAATAGGAAAAAGTGGCTTTCGTCATTAACTTTTTAAGTTGTTGAGAATTCTTTTTATAAATACAGCTCGGCAAACTTCACTTTGTAACAGTACATCCATGTTAGAATGCTATGGATTTTAATTCTTCTAGCTAAAGGAGGTTTCAGAGCAGGCACAATTACAGAAATGTGTTGTGAATTTTTTAATTAAAAAAAAAAAAGAAAAGTAGTTATAGTTCACTGTATAGATCATCTTCTGTAATTTTGACCCAAATCTTAAAATAATTCAGAAAAAAATATTGTACCAAGTACTCTTGAAATACACATCCGTTGAGTCTACATGGATTTTGAAAGAGCTATTTCAAATTTGTGGAGCGAGAACTGCACCAGGTTCTGTGTTCCCTTGTTGGCACAGAGAAATCCAAACATAGCTTGAAAATGTTGGAACCTCAACTAAATTGAAGGGCAATTGAAGGAAATTGAAGGGTAGTATGAAACCGTGGGAGAGAGGCTCCATGTGATCACTTCTTAGGCCCCATGGACCCAGAAAGAAGTATCTCCATTGTACATGGGTCTGCAAAATGGTATAAAAGGAAATACCTCTTCTCTTTAACAGTCTTTAAAACTTTTTTTGTTTACTTTTCTTTTAATCTAAATATCATGCTCAGAGCTACAGTCTTGAAATCTTAACTACAATTTGAAGTTCTCAGACATCTATAAGGTGCATGTTTGTCTGGACATGCAGTTTGAGCAAGCAATAATTGTTCAGATGTTTTCTTTATGTTGATACTTTTTAGATATTTATTCCTTACGTCCTGTCCTTGAAGGGGACACTGCTTCTCAGGCCCAGTCTACACTACAAAGTTAGGTCGTTGTAAGCCATCTTGCATTGACCTAGTGATGCATGTCTGTGCTTAAATTTGTCTGCCACTGATGGATGTGCCCCATTACAGCGGCACAGTATCACCACCTCCTTGAGTGGTGTTGAGCCATGTTTGATGTACTGAGGTCAATGCAACGCAGGTGTAGACACTTTGTTACTTATGTCGACCCTAATAGTCCTCCAGCAGCTGTCCCACAATGCCCAGCACTGAGTGTTTTGGTTACAATTGTGAACTCCACTGCTCAGGGTTACAGAAGACTGGAAGGCCCCACGCTCCTTTAAAACCCTGCATATTTTTGAAATGCCTTTCCCAGCTCTCTGTTGTTGTGTGCCATTGGGCATGTTGGCTATGCAGTCCAGAAGTGCTCTTGCCTGGAGTAGGCAGGAAATATTGAATCTCATTGGCCTGTGGGGAGAAGAGGTTGCACAAGCACCGCTACAGACCAGCTGTAGAAATGTTGACATTTGAGTAGATTGCATGGAGGATGCAGGAGAATGGGTATGAAAGGGATCAACAGCAGTGTTGCGCGAAAGCAAAGGAACTGCAGATGGCATATCAGAAAGCCAGAGAGGCCAACAGACAATCTGATGCTGAGCCGCAAATCTACCGCTTTCACAAAGAACTGCATGTCATACTTGGTGGAGACCCCCTTATCCACCCTGCATACCAGTGTGAATACCTCTGAGGAGCCAAGTCACAGGCCCCTAGTGTGACCAGCAAGGAGGAGAAGAAGGAAGAGGAGGATGGGGAATGCGTGACTGGTAGGTCTAGCTATGCCGTGAGCCAGTACCTGTTTGATACTCTACTGCAATCCAGTCAGTCCCGGCAGTCAAGCATTGGAGAGCCTGATGCAGGGAAAGGACCTTTGGGTAAGCGTGTAAATTTATTTCCCATTACAGTGATGGCGCCCCCAACTTAACAGGACACAGCTATCAACTTTTCATTAATTTACTAGTACTAGAATAGGTAGTGGTACTACGAAGATAGGTAGTGTTGTTATCTGCTTTTAATTCCCCTATAGAGTTAGGCAAGGGGGCCCATGCGGAGCAGTTTATTTATGTACATAGGAATGTCCCTTTAATCCTGAGAGAGCTCGATGAGACTTCCATGGGGGTACTCTGCAATCTCTCCTGAAGGTTTCTAGGGATGGCTGACTTATTTCTTCTTTGATGGTAGGATGCTTTCCCACAGGGCCGACTTCAGGCTGATTCATCCGATTCTCCCGAATCAAGCCCCATGCCTAAGAGGGCCCCATGCCAGCACCTTTTTAATTTTTACTCACCCAGCAGTGCTCCAGGGGTCTTCGGCAGTGGGTCCTTCACTTGCTGCGGGTCTTCGGCGGCATTTTGGCAGCGGGTCCTTGAGTGCCCCGGAAGACCCGGAGCGAGTGAAGGACCTGCTGCCGAAGTGCCACCGAAGACCCGGAGTGCCGCCGGGTGAGTACGAATTGGGCCCTGCATTTGTTAAAGGCGGCCCTGCTTTCCCCCTCACCAGTCAGCAATACCTTTGACAGGCACCACTGCAGTACATAGGCTAACAATATATGGGCCCCCAGCAGCAGCTGTGCTTTCTCTGCCTTTGTTACCTTCAGAAATAAGATCTCTGATAAAATAACCACCCCTTATTGAAGTGTCAATAAGCACGTCTTGTGTAAAACTTTAGAAGAGCAAGAGAAGGGCATTTTGAATCTTATTTTTCGCTTTCTCTTGTGATTGTATTGATAATGGTACCACTGTGTGTTTTATCTGCAGCTACAGCTGTTGCGGCAAATAGGGGTTCCCTCTGCAGATCCGTGGAATGCCTGAGCCAGATAAGGTGAAAGAAGAGAACTTGGAATTCCATGTTCAATGAGATCCTGTAACCAGTGCTGATCAGACCATGAGCAAAGGACCTTGAAGGTGAATACAGCTGGCAGCTTGGAGAAGGGAAGAGCCGAGAAGCGAGAATCCCAGCAGGAAAAAAAGAGAGGGAGACCCATTGAGACATAATGAGGCTTCTCCGTTGACAAACACAGATGCTGCAGACTCTTGTGGACCTGCAGGGAGGGGTGCTGGAACTAGTGGTGCTGAGGGTGCAGCAGCACCCCCTGACTTGAAGTGGTTTCCAATGGCTTTCAGCACCCTCACTATAAAAATTGTCCCAACACCACAGTCTGCACATTCAACAATCACGGGTTCGCCTCCCTTTGCAGTCCATGGAAAACTCCATTTCAGCAGCTTCTTACACTTTCTGCCACATGGCATCAGGACCTGCATTTCTACCCCTACCACTTCATACTAGGTGACATTAAGAACACAGCAAGCTTCACATATGCTGACTTGTGAAAGCCACTGTTGATGTATGTGTAGGCAAAATAGACATGAATGTTTTTTCCCCTTGTTAAGTTCTGTTTCATTAATATATTAAGTATTTTGTATATTTGCTTTTAAATTGCAGACTCCTTCCCCCCCTCACTGATTTTGGTACTGAATAAAATTGTATTATTTGGAAAATCATTCCTGTTTACTCGTTCACAACATTGTTGCAGAGTGCCTAGTAGTTCTGAAAGCACCCACCTACTAGCCACTGTACAGTGTGACACAACTCATAGGATCAGTGACAAACATGGTGTAATAATCATAGATGTGCAGCAAGCACTGCAAAATTTAATAGTTGCATTGAAGGAGCTATATTCATAGACATACATCAAGCAACACACAATTCCTAACAAGCCCCAATTCAGCATAGACAGGTAGAGTATGGTATGTCACAAGACATTACAAGGCCTTACTGTTAAAGTGCTCTTTCAAAGCCTGCCTGAGCCATATAGCTACATGTTGAGCTTTTTTGTGTCTGGTGGTTCAAACTCAGCAGACGACCTCTCCACCTCCGTTTCTAGTCCCGTGGCAACTTTTCCACCTTTGCTTCACAGATACTATGCAGGATACACGAGGCAGATATAATCATTGGGGTTCTTTTTTCACTCTGATCCAGTCTTGTGAGTAAACAACGCCAATGTCCCTACCAAAAGCTCATTTAACTATCATTCTGTATCTGCTGAACCAGTAGTTGAATCTTGGTCTTGGTGCTGTTGAGGTGGCTGGGGTATCGGTTAATGTGCCAGGAGAGCAAGGGGTAGGCTGGGTCCCCCAGGATCACTATTGGCATTTCAACATCATCAGTAGTAATCCGTTAGTCAGGAAAGATTAACTGTCCCTACTTTTAGCTTTCTGAACAGTGCTGTGTTCTTAAAGATGTGAGCACCCCACACCATCCCTGACTAGCTACCATTTATGTCAGTGAAGTGTCTCTATTGATCCACCAATACTTGCATCACCATAGAAAAGTAGCCATTTCTGTTGATGTACTCTGTGGCTATGTGGTCTGGTGCCAAAATAGGAATATTTATGCTGTCTGTTGCTCCACTGCAGTTTGGAAACCCTTTTGCTGAAAATACATACACTGTGTCCTGCATATCGCTGAGAATCATAGTACTGTGTAGCAGGAGATGATTAATAGCCCTGCACACTTGCATGACAATGGCCCTCAGAATGGATTTTCCAACTCCAAAATTATTTCCCACTGACTGGTAGCAATTTGGCACTGCAAGCTTCCACAGTGCTATTGCCACTTGCCTCTCCATGGTCAGTGCAGCTCTCATTTTGATGTTGCTGTGCTGGAAGGCTGGGGCAAGCTTGGCACAGAGATCCAGGAATGTAGACTTGTGCATTGGAAAGTTCTGCAGCCGCTGTTCATCATCCTAAGCCTGCTTTACGATGTGATCCCACCAGTCAGTGCTTGTTTCTTGGGCCCAGGAGCCGCATTCCACCTCCATGAATGCCATCAACAGCCTGGAATTGGTTCTCACTATGTCTCTCAAAATCTGTCCTCCAAGAAATAGTCATGTTCCCTGCTAATTCAGTTTTTCTTATGGCTCTGCAAATAAGAGAGGATAGTGCTTCCTATGCTTGCAGTGCTTATGACGGTGGTGCAGAGCTGTGACGGCTCCACGCTTCTGTCAGAGATGGCAGACAGCGAGGAGGGTCATGCAAGTTCATGGGATTCTTAAAAAGGCATGAAAATTATGTGATATAGATGACATTATGGGATGAAGGCAGATGCACGGTGGGAAATTGACCCCTTGTTCACAGGTACCCCTGTGTGACTCAGTTCTGCCCCACCGTGCATTGTGAAAACTTCCCAAAAAACAAAGTGGTGGACAATGGCAGGTTGTGCACTGGGATACCTACCTATGGTGCACTACACTGTGCACCGACACAAGCACTCCTGGTGAGCATGTATAGCACCAACACAAGGAGCCAAGTATACATGCACACAGGCGACATCATAACTGTGACAGCTTTATGTCGATGTAATTTGTATTGACCAAAGTTTGTAGTGTAGACGTGGCCAGTCTGGTAAGAGTGGGAGACTGTGATAAGTTGAAGAAAACTTGATTAGGTACCACACAGTTTCAATCACTATTTTCCATGGATTCACTTCCACTTACGTATTATATTGTACAGGAAGGACAGAGGGCTTATATGGTGAGGTGCAGTGCTAGTTGATGACTGGCAATTTGATGGTGCATGTTCAGAGTCAAAGTAAATGGGAAACTAAGGCCTGGTCTACACTACGGGGTTAGGTCAAATTTAGCTGCATTAGGTCGATTTAAAAATGACTGTGTCCACACAACCAACTCCGTTCTGTTGATGTAAAGGACTCTTAAAATCAACCTCTATACTCCTCCCCGACTAGGGGAGTAGTGCTAAAATCGACCTTGCTGGGTTGAATTTGGGGTAGTGCGGACGCAAATCGATCGTATTGGTCTCTAGGAGCTATCCCAGAGTGCTCTATTGTGACCGATCTGGACAGCACTTTGTACTCTGATGCACTAGCCAGTTACACAGGAAAAGCCCCAGGAACTTTTGAATTTCATTTCCTATTTGGACAGTGGAGACTACGGGAACTGTGGGATAGCTACCCACAGTGCACTGCTCCGTAAGTCAATGCTAGCCACGGTAGTGAGGACGCACTCCGACTTAATGCATTGAGTGTGGACGTACGCTCTTGACAGTATAAAAGCGATTTCTAAAAATTGACTTCTATAAGATCGACCTAATTTCGTAGTGTAGACATACCCTTACAGTGCTGAAGTCTAGCAAGGCGGTTCTTATGGAAAATTTGTAGAGTTTAGCTCTTTAAAATTACACTTATGGTAGTAAACTCTTTTGGACAGGGGCTCTGTGTTTATACCGTGACTGCCACAGGAGGGCCCTGGTCTATGAGAGGGGACCATAGGTAGGGGCCTCCACAATACAAATTATAATAATGGAGGAGATTACACAATAGGAGACTTCTGGTTACTGGTATGTAACCCAGGAGTAGTTTTTGTTTTGTCTTCTTTTTTTTAAATCTGCAACATAAAGTATCTTGATGGAAGTTTCCTTAAACCGAAAACCCCACATTAGCCACCCCTTCCCACCAGAACAAATAAACAAACCCACAGCTAGTATGTCTCTTGTTTCTTGGTTGAAATGTGTCATAAAACTCTCCTTTTTCGGAGATGAAACCGCATGAATGGTTTCACAAACTGAATACTATATTTCACTACTATGTAGATGGCCATGTTGCAATCCAGAATTAATTCTGGATGCAGACAAATTCTCTTCCACTATGTCAAATGCATCCGACGAAGTGGGTATTCACCCACAAAAGCTCATGCTCCAATACGTCTGTTAGTCTATGAGGTGCCACAGGACTCTTTCCTGCTTTTACAGATCCAGACTAACAAGGCTACCCCTCTGATACTCTTCCACTATATTTTTTTTAATCTACTAAACATATGTAATATTAAATGACTGGATTCTGTACTCCTAAAACTTAAAAAAGGCTTCATATTTTTAGGTGAAATGTATAAGGCAATTATTCTATTGTATGTCCTACGTGTATTAGTTCTTAATGCTTTTTGAAATAGTTAAGATGCTAATGTTTGAAAACTAATGTAATTTTTTTGTGTATTCATTTAAAATGAAAACTGATCCTACCAGATAATCTATCTAAATAGCCTGGATCTGCCCTGTTTTATACTGATATCCATCACTGTAGTAGCTGAATGTCTCCCAAGAGTAAGAACAACAGTGATAGCTCATTCTCTTCTGTCCCTGCTACCAAGAGGCAGGTTTAATTTTCTAAAATTATTTAATATGTAGAGTAGTAAGACCAAAAACAATGGCTCTCTGCTCTCATACACTTAAAATGAGAAAAATATTTTTAACTTTTAATAAACACTACAGTTCTAAAAATAAAACACATTGTACCCTGTGACAGTTCGAAACTTGTTTCCTTAAGCACTTTCAATGGGATTTTGACTCCTAAGTGCCTAAATCCCATTTGAAAATGAGATTTAGGCTGCTAAATTAGTCAGGTGTTACAGTACTAAGTGCAGCAATGCCTAAATAACCTTTAAAAATCCAGGCCTTAAGCCCTGATCCTTATATCTGCATGGAGTCCCATTGACTTCTCAGAATCTATCCACATAGATCTGGGCCTTAGACACTCTTAGGATGGGTATGATAGAAGATCGTAAATAGACTGTCAGAATCCAAATCTCACACATTTCAGATTGTTGCAAGACTGACTATCTTCTGGTGGCTTTAACTAACCAGATACAGTTTTTGCAGTGGTTATTGTTGAATGTTTTAGGACAGGCATGTTCGGTGAGAGGTGCAGAACATTAATACATTTTTAATGTATCAGAGGGGTAGCCATGTTAGTCTGTATCCACAGAAAAAACAACAAGGAGCCCAGTGGCACCTTAAAGACAAATGCCAAATAAATCTGTTAGTCTTTAAGGTGCCACCGGACTCCTCATTGTTATGGGGGTTTTCTTAACAATTTTTTTGTTACTTTTATTGACTGGTAGTATTGAATGTGCTAAAATTACGTTACTAATTTACCCACAGTTTTGGATGCTATACCAGTCAATAACATTAAAAGTCTGATTTTAAACTGGCAAAAGCACAAAAATCAGCTTCAAACTTCATGTAGGCAGAAAAGTGATTCTGAAAATTACATAAAAGAATTTGTATTTGTTTTTTCCTGAGTGGTTTCATATCAGTTTCGCTCAGTTTACAGGTTAAATTCTTTTTTTTTGCAATCATCACCACAAACTCCATTTGACATCTGCAAATCTTTTTTTCTCTTACATAATCACCTGTAGTGGTTTGATTTAGCTGACACTTGTTGATGGGTGAGGCAGAGTGGACTCAATCTTGCGTTCATGTAGCTGTTTTGGTTGTACAGGAGTAAAACTCTTGGTTTGTCAGGGAAAAAGCCTACTCACCCCTCCTTTACTAGAGTTTTCCTACCACATGTGGCCCCAGAATTAGAGCTGCCAGTCAGGGAATGTCTGTCTGAGACATGCCAATAGGGAGAAGTTCAGAGAAAGCTTATATCTCTGAGAGGTTGTTGGAAGAAGTAGCAGAAATCTCCTGGTCTCCAATGGAACATTTTTCCTTATTTTCTATCCTCATTTCTTATTTGTTGTCTTAACTCTTTTCTAGCGATGAGCCTGAACTTTATCCTGTTTCTGACCAGTTTCTTAGAAATTCACCTGTTTGGTCTTGCGTCCTTTATTGGCTGGCTGCCATTCCCACCACCAGGTTATATAAGTGGCTCTTTAGCTTAGCCATGGTTGTGTGCTAGACGCTGCTTTCAGTGTGTGAGGTCTCTCCACAATCTAATTTACTGCATAGTTGTGCCTTACTCTGCCAGTACATACTATGGAGGACAACAAAGAACAGAAAATGGAGGTACCAAGAAAACCAGGATTATTTGCGACTCCACATTATTTCCCAGTCACCTCAGATCAACTCAACAGGAGACCAGCAGAAAAGAAGCTGCAGTAGTTCAAGGGTGTTAGCTAAAGCTAGTCTTTACCTCGAACTCACTCAACCATGTGTAAATTGTCCAGGATGGTAAGTGTTAAAAGTCCTTGCATCTCTAGTCCTTTCTTGGGACAAGTAATTCATGTTCCATAGGTTGTATATTAGGATCTTAAGGCAATGGGCAAAGCAACAGAAGTTCCACAATTACCATCCAGATAAGACGAGCAGAATTCAAGCACCTCCATGGTAGCTATGGCTCATTCCTAATGCAATTTGAACTAATCCCCAAAATTCCTAAGGCAGGAGAATGTTCTCAGGGCTAGCAAGGATTTGCATGTGCCCAGAAATGGTTGAAAACACAACAAATGGTGTAAGACACTAGCTACCTCACCTCATAGACCTGAAAGCCCCGCTTATAATCATTCTGCCCATGTCCGTTTCCTTCCTTATTCACAAGAGTGAGTTTTCTCAATCCAGCAACAAACAAAGAAAAGGTGCAAGACTGAATATTCTCCTCCACTTTCATAGAGATGGTGCTCAGAAAGTTTTTCATTGCTTTATGGTTGTGGTTGTTGTAAGTTGAGAGCAAGAAGAGGAGCAGAGTGAGTTAAAACATGAGACCCCAGCAGGAAAAGAACTTTGTTTCATAAGGGTACAGACATTGCCTGGGTTACCCAAGACCCGACTTACACAAATTCACACTTAACGGAAAAAGTTCCATAAGCCAGAAATAGGATTTTTGAGTTGTGAAAATTTTTGCGTAACATATGGGTATATGTTTCTGACTTACACAAAATTCAAGTTACGCACAGCTTTCCGGAACGGAACAATTGCGTAAGTCAGGGCTCGTCTGTAAAACGATTCTAAAGGTGTTTCAGGACATGGAGGAAGTTCTGTATGTTAATTGAGAAGGAGCCATTTTCCCCATTTAAAAAGAAAAAATGTTTGCCAACAGACCTCAAATACCACTTAATAGTAACTTACGTCAAATTCTGATATTTT
The DNA here is from genome assembly GCF_003597395.2 of Chelonoidis abingdonii. Classification (NCBI taxonomy): domain Eukaryota; kingdom Metazoa; phylum Chordata; order Testudines; family Testudinidae; genus Chelonoidis; species Chelonoidis abingdonii. The sequence goes on along the minus strand of NC_133769.1, from coordinate 177,715,038 downwards.
AAAGGTGACCACTTTAGTCCCTGTAATAGTTTATTATTTGTGTCATGACCAGAAGTTATATATGCATTTTACAGAACACAGCAGAAGCCTGGTCCTTGCTCTGGAAAGTTTACTATCTAGGTTAAAACATGTAGGGGTTATTACAACATAAAAAGAGAGGTTTAAGGTAACACAGACAGTATGTGATAATTATTCATGTACACACCTTAGTTCATGTCTCTTCCTTTTCTTATTGCAGCTGCATGTCAGGGCTTCAGTTCCTGTCTTGATATGCTATATGCTTAATTCATCAAATCCATGGTGCAAATCCATAGACCAAATAAATTCTTGTGAAGTTATGACACACATCTGCATGGAATTTCTCAAAATCTCATTTAGTACAGATTTGGTGTTTTACTACTTTAATAACTTTGTTATAGTTATTACATGATGTTCTAGTGATGAAAAAGATTTGTTAAAGGTAATTCAAGGCAATGGACACAACAACCAAAAAGTAAGATTAGATGTAGTCATATATTTTGCTTAATCAAGCCTTTAAGAATTCCACCTTCATAAAATGAGGGCCACACTTTAGAAGCTACTTCTGAAAGTTTGGCTCCAAACATCTGACTTTACCTGTATTATTTGTTTTGTAATTACTTACAGTAATACGTTGTAGGGATGTTGTACTTTATGGTTGTCCCTTTGATTTAAAATGGAACCTTCTTGTGTCTTTGCCTTATTACTGAACCATTTTACATGGGCTTTGTTGTTAGGAGCAGCACAACTTCAAGTTCTAGAGGGAGTGGAAGTCACTGTAAACCTGAAGGCCAGGAAGAAGCTCTAAGAACACACAGCTCAGAACAGACAATAGCAGAAAATGAAGAAACAAGTAAGATACGTAGTTATTCCTGTAATGGTAAGATCCCAGTTCTACTCATGGCTACGACTGAACTCAGTGGGAGTCGCACACATACAGAAATGACGGCAGAATGTAACCTTAATAGAACGTTATTTTTGTCATTTATTGCCAAGAAGTCAAAATGGATAACAGCTCAGGAAGGCAACAAATTATTTTACAAAACTAATTCCAGTTGTGAACTGAAGAGGCATGTAGCTATGTATATTCCTTAATTCTGAACTTCTGGTCCTTTATTTCTTTGTGTTATGGGAGAACAGTGAATAGTTTCTACTGTCACCTTGAGGAGGAGTTTCTTGCAGGCCAGAATTAAAGAACATTGGTGGGGTAGAGAAGGCTTGTACCACCGTGTCTATTCTGTATTTGTACTCTAGATAATTAGGGGACTTTGGTATTCAGGGCTGTTACCTTTTAAACAACATTAAAATTTACATTTATAACAAAAAACACATTTTCACTGATGTTAATCCATTTAGTAACTGGACAGTTGAAGTTGGCAGCTTATAAAGGGGGCATACAATGTTAAGGTGCAAATTGGAGAAAAATGTATTGTGCTGAATTCAGTCAACCTGTTCATTGCTGCAGGAGATAGTTGGAGTAAATGTCTGTATCAGTGAATATATAGTGAGGATTTCCAAAGAAATGCCTAGAGATATGAAGATTACCTTTTAATAAGTTAATTAACATTTGTAACTCTAGGTAATCACAACTGAGTTATCACATCTTCTGTTTCACAACATTAAAAGTAAATTAGCTACTAAAATACTTATATGATCAAGTATTGAATTGTAGCATGGACCAAGAAAGAATCTCCCACCTCACTTTTATTCTCTGATATACCAAACTGAACAATTGGTAAGTGGATTTATGGGGTTTTTGTCTTCCTCTGAAGCATTAGAAACAGGCACCTGAAGTAGCATACCAGACTACATGAACCAATGGCTTGATACAGTGAAGCAGTTTCAATGTTCTTCAGGACTTATGGTGTATACTCATGTTACTGAAATGATTATATGATCTGGTGTTTAATTCCAGGAGTCCGTAAAGATTTGCCCGAGGAAGTTACAAGTGCTGAAGAGTTGAAAACTATAGATGAAGCTGTAGAGAGAACAGAAACAGGTTTGTCTGCTGTGTCTTCATATGATTGTCTGGCTGAAAAAGGGTAAAGCCAAGCCAAATACAAAATTTATTTATAACATTTATAACAACGTCTTCCTGAGTAGACTCTATCTATCAGTGGCTAATTTTGACTGCTATTTTCTTTTAGCGAATGTTTCTGAGCATCCTGGAACCAGCACAGAAGGAGAAAGTGATCCCAATCTTGACAGCGTCTGTAGGAACCCAAAGGAAGGACCTTCAAGTGAAAAAAGCAAAGAACAAGAGAGTTCAAGTCAAAGTACAGAGTCTACTGCCAACCCAGTTAATACAAACCATGAACTTCAACCGCAGCCAGACTCTTCAGGGCTTGCAAGTCATGAAGAATCATCCACCAGAAGTACTGCTTTCCAAGAAACTGATGATAGTGATGATGATCCTGTCCTGATACCTGGTGCAAGGTATCGAGGAGGACCAGGACATAGGTTAGTAGAATTCTTTCCTTTTCTATTATTTGGCATCAGTATTTTCTGAGAGAAAACTAGGAACTGATTGTCCAGCCCCTTACAGAAGGGTCTCAAAGCTTGTGGCCCAGAGCGCCTCATAAACAACTTACCAGGAATCTTGAAGGCTGCATCTAGTTAGTATATATATATATATATTTTTAAAAGAAACTCATACAAACCTCATACTTGTTATGTTTGTATATTTCATGCTAAAGGACTAATAACAGCTTTTTATCTGAGGTCCCCGGTGATAAATGTTTGCAGTTAATCAGTGTTGTTCTCAACGCATTTTAGGATACTGTCACAATTTCAGGGCAACAATACCCGTATTCCCGTTCCATGGTCCACAAACAGCAACCACTTTGGGCTTGTGGCTCCCAGATATCACTTCTCCTGGCCAGAGACCCACATCTAACTTCCTTCTGACTGGGGGTTTTTAAGGTTCTACAGCTTCCTGATTTACACTGATCTCCCAGCCAGCGAGACTTCCTAAAAGGCCAGTGCTTGTGTTGTGCCTTCTCTCCAAGGGTTATGACCAGTGTATTGCCCCAAGTTATAATAACCATATAGCGGCTTCTAAGCAAGCACATTTATTCTTAATATGTTTTCTCTGTAATGCTTTAACTTAAAACAATAAAAACATACACACATGCTAAAAAAGTTATCGGAGGTAACCCCCAACTCCAGCCTATGGCTCTGGTAGGTTTTAGTTCTTCAAAACCCACAGCTGGGTCTTCATCATGGTTACAAGTTCATTCATGTTAAGTCCCAAACCAGAATGAAGGTGGGGCAGATTAGCCTTTTCTTTATATTGCCTTGGCCTTTGATGTTGTCCTTCTGTAACGAGTAGTCATAGAAACATAGAAATCTGCAGACAAAGACCCTGTTCTCAGGGCATAGCTTCAAAAGGCTGGGATTTTGCATAACTGGAGGTGGGGAGTTTGCATTAACTTCTCCCTAGGGATTCTCCAAGAAATCCACTTACCACTTTTTGTCCTAAAACTCCATAATTGTTTGGCACATTTTCAGTACAGTCTTTTGAGCTCCCAGGTCTTGTATAAGTCATATCTCAACCCTAGAAAGGCTGCTTACAATCCTGGGTCACAATGATACATAAACTTAATACAGTAAGGTCTTTCAAGGTTATTGCAGGAAATTGCCCATCTGTCACAGATACAATGGTCTACAGTTTGTCTTCTATATACACTGTAGGCATCCTTGGTTTGCAAAAGAACTCAGTATTGGTAGGCAGTGCTGCATTTTCCTGTAGCATGTGTTTAATACATGGTGCCTTTTCTCCATTGGTGATTGATCAAATAGTTTTGAATTTTCCTTTCTCTCTCATGAGAAGAGAACTTTCGTACCCTTTTTCTCTCGTTAAGTTCTGAATACCAGTATGGACAGGACTACTAATGATTATGAGAGTTACTAGAAAATTGTGGTTACAAGAAAAGAGTTTTGATGGGTTCTGTACAGTTTTTTTCCTGTAGAATCTAAGTACTCATTTAAAAAAAAACAACCTTTTTTGACCATTGTTACTAAGAGAGTTTCCTATATATCATATACTTGACATCTTAATCCATAACTGGCATAATAACCCTCCCATTCACCAAAATATGCTGTTGACATCAATGCCTGGACTGTTCAAATACTTTCATAATTTATTAAGCAAACTTTCAGCTATTGGACTCAAGGCAATATGTTTTTCAAATTTTTATTGTCACTTTCAGTTGCACCTTAGATATGGTACATCTCTCATTTGAGACATACTTAACACTGTATTTATATGGGATAGAGGTTATGTTTCTGTTAATCATGTGCACTGGAAATGCAAATCGTTGAAACTTAGCTGTGCTGCTTGCTAAAGAAATTAACTTGGCATCAACTTTAATGTCCTCCTTAATTGTTTTCTGTTTCATATTGGCTCTTTGATATATATTTAGGTCTTGGAGGGTGGGAAGCAGTGAATGACTCATCCAGTTTTCCCTGGGATTCATAGGTTCTGCAAAAGAGGAATTTTCCAAGGGGCTGGATGGCTATGTCCCTAGATGACATCATAGCCCAGAACACTGAGCAGTGTATCAAAGCCCACCACTGTAATTGACATTGTTTGGCACTCTTATTGGAATGTTAGACTGAATGGACCATGGAGCCTGAACTACTCTTTTGCCCCTCAGGGTTTGGCTTGAGATACATTGATGAGGCATTGTGGAAAAGCTTTTCCCTCCTGGGGTATGTCCACACTAGGGAAAAAATGTGATTTCACCACATTACTCGATTTTTACCTTGACCCATTAACACATATGAGAACTACAACTGCCCTGCCTACCCTGTTGTTTTACCACAGTTGATTAACACATGGTTTTAAAAAATAGAATAAAAAAACCCTAAGACTTTTTTCTTATTTCAAAACCCAGATGTTCATGGAGTCCCAGGTGACTAATGTTATGTAAATATCACAGATACTGTGACAGACCCAGGCCAGTGGGGCACAGGAGTCTGGTAGAGGGCAAATATACTGGTCACTGGATGAGTAGTTTTCTGTTCCCTGAGTGACCAGAGCAGGGGAAGAACTAGAGTAATCAGGAACCTGCTAGAACCAATTAAGGCAGACAGGCTGATTAGAACACCTGCAGCCAATCAAGACAGGCTAATCAGGGCACCTGGGTTTAAAAAGGAGCTCACTCCATCACGAGACGGAGCCAGACGAGAGAGGTGCCGTCGGGAGCTGGGAGCAGTAGGCGAGCGACTAGAGTGAGAGGTACTCCGCTGGAGGACTAGGAGTATCAAGCATTGATGCAGACACCGCAGATCCGGTAGATCTGTGGTGAGGATAAAAAGTGTTTGAGCGAGGTCAATGGGAAGATAGCCAAGGATGTGTAGATGTCTGCAGTGTTACAGATGGTACTATAGACAGTCGTGCATCACAGGCCCTGAGCGACCTCAGAAGTAGAGGGGGGCCCAGTTCACCCAACACTCTGCCCACTTCTGATCATGACACAGGTTGAGGACCCAGCGACTGTGGGGAGATCACTGAGGGGAGCAAATCTGCCAATAAGCGCAGGACCCACCAAGGTAGAGGAGGAACTTTGTCACAATACATAAATCTGTGTGACTTCATCCTCCAGGGTTGTAAGTTGGGCACCTTTCACCAGGAACGAATTCTCTAAACATTTGTAAAGCTTTAGACAACAAAGCAAGTCACGTTTCTGAGGCTGGAAAAAGGCCCTGGGAGTTTTCTTGCTCCTTTATCTTTCTGTATAGTACATTACTCTTTTTTAATCTTTCCCTCATCTCCTCTTTTACTGTAGCAGTTGCAGTGTATTGTCTTACCTCCAAGTCAGAATGATGGGTGAGCAATAACTTCATTAAATGCTGCTTTTCCTCCAGAGGATGTTGTGTAGTCTGCACTATTCCTTGGGAGGCTCACTAGGTACCTATGTAATGAGCCCAAAACTGTAGACATTCTATGAAAATCTCAGCAGGATTTGTCAGTGTTTTTATGTGGATTTTTTTGGCTTTGCAGCCATCTAGTGAGGAAAGCTAAAAGTCTTATTTATAACAGGTTAAGTATAAATAATCAAGGATGGTGCTCTGTCATGTGCCACCAGTATAGCCAGTATCCAGCAATCTTCATTATTTTTTCAGCAATTCTAAGTGTCTTAGCTAATGTGCAATCCCAGTTAGGATTCTTAAACTTTAATTCAGCAAAGCATTAAGTTTCCCCAATGAAACTTGAGCGAATGCTTAAACTCAGTTTTTAGCAGGATATAACTCCAAGTTCTTGTCTCATGCCACAATTTTGATATTACAGACATAACTGGTATGAGCACGCTTTTAATTGCTTATAACTTTGTCAAACTTCAGCAATTTGAGTTGAAATTTTCTATGCTGTATCTGTTTCAGGCTTTTTTATTTGTTTGTTTGTTTTAATTTCTGCCAAAATGATTCGTTCATTTGAGAATGAGGCCAGGTAAAAATACATTTTGCCCATTTTAAAAAACAAAACAATCTGGCATTTTGTTTGACAAGTTTTGGATCAGGGACTTGAAATTTGGCAGGTGGTGGTCTTTGTGTCAGGATTGTGCATTTTGCTATACCCATGAAAATCTTCCCAAATTTGGTCAAGTTATAAGCCTTTGAAAAATCATAGTTCTCACATGCTCAGATGAGACTTCTTAGATTTTAGCAGCTAAATACCCCAGAGATTCCATACGCACTGGGTATATACCAGCTTGGGGCCGGGCAGGACTTTGCCTGAAATTACAGCTCTGGGCTGCTATAAGCTGTGCTGCATCCAGGCACCTGAACTGAGAGCAGGAAGGCTGTCTGTCCTGTGCTCAGTGACTCCCTCTGCTGGGCTCAGACGAAGTGGAGGACAGACCAGCCTGATTCAAATTCAGAAGGAAGAAAAGCTAGACCTGTGGAGTCTTAAGGGAGGAGTAAGCTGAGACAAAGACCCTGTAAGATGATACTGGGACTGGAGACTGAAGTGAGTGGAGAGGAAGACTGGGATTGAGAACCAGTGGAGTGGGGGACAGGAAATGAAGGGGGGAAGGGAGACAGATCTGATTAGGCACAGGGGATCAGTTGGGACTGACTGGACAAAGACTATGACAAGGAGCTGAGATGGGATGTCAAGGTTCCTTCCCCACTCTGAACTTTAGGGTACAAATGTGGGGACCTGCATGGACACTTCTAAGCTTAATTACCAGCTTAGATCTGGTATCACTGCCACCACCCCCAAAAAAAAAAATTTTTCCCTGGGTAGCCTTGAGGGACTTCACCAATTCCCTGGTGAACACAGATCCAAATCCCTTGGATCCTAAAACAAGGAGAAATTAACCATCCCCCCTCCTTTCTCCCACCAACTCCTGGTGGATCCAGATCCAATCCCCTTGGATCTAAAAACAAGGAAAAAATCAATCAGGTATTAAGAAAAAGGCTTTTAATTAAAGAAAAGAAAGGTAAAAGAAAACCCTCTGGGAGAGAGAGCATACCAGCTACTCTCACAGACAACAGATTCCAAACACAGAGGATGTTCCCCTGGGCAAAAACTTAGTTACACAAAAAAAGACCCAGATACCCAATTTTGATTATTCCCTTAATGGTACCAAGACAAGTTACAAAGAAAATAAACATAAACCTATTTATCCCTTTCTAAAACTTACTACTTTCATAAGAGGCTGGTTCCTTGATCTTTTTCACTCCAGCTGAAATTGAGACTCTAAACAAAGGAAAACTTCCCTCCTTCCGTTTTAAACATCTTGTTCCCCCATTGGTTCCTCTGGCCAGGTGTCAGCTAGGCTGGGTGAACTTCTTAACCCTTTACAGGTAAGAGGCATTAACCCTTAACTGTTTATGACATGGGGAGACACTGAGATTTGACAAGGAGCCCAGGGATGGAGACTGGGACTGGGTATGTGGGGGAACTGGAGACCACGGTGGTGGTAGTGAAACAGACTGGATGAGAAGCCAGGAGGAAGGAACTGGGACTAGTAGAGCAAGGAGAGTGGCGAGAAGGAGCTTGGGGGTTAGGGAAATAGGACTGGGAATGATTGAATGAAAAAACTGGGATGAGAAGCCTGAGGAATGGAGACTGAGACTGGCTAGGTGAGGAGAATGGGACTGGGATGAGGAGCCAGGGTGGGGAAGAGATATAACTTGGTACCCAGGACATGTGGGGTAGGAGGAGGCAGAAGGGGTCAAGCTGGGTGGGAATGTGAAGAAGAGTCTGTAGCTGCTACAGCACACTTTCCTCCTGAGCCTGGAGTGGAACCCAAAATTCCTGAGTCTCACCATTCCTCTGCTGGTTCACACAGAGGATGACAACCTACTACTGCTATCAGTTGAACAAACCTCTGCCACTGTGATGGACATAAAGGTTTCCATCCTGCTGATGACCTATGTGGGTGTCAATATGATGCCACATGATGGAATAACTGTTATTTCAGTTCCTTTAAAAAAAAAAAAAAAAAAAAAAACCCTACTAGAAAATTACACAAACTGTTAAAAGAACAACCTTAAGTTTAAGTTGAAAAGTTAGGAAATGGCAGGTTTAAGGTTGCCTGTGCAACTTTAATTCAACACCTATGTGTATGCATTATGTTAACAGTGTTTAGTTACATACTGACAGTACTCCTTTTCCACAAGGACCACTCCTCACTCAGTGGAGGATTATGTGTAGCATTAGAATCTTAGTAGTTAGAGACGAAGATCTTAAAGTTAATTTTCGCTCAGCAAGGACAGCATATGGTGTGGGTCTGCTGCTTTGACACAAGTCCTTTTCCCAAATTCTAATCCCATCTCTGATGAATGGAGGTCCTTTGTGACCTAGGGCCAAGAACTAGGCATTTCCCTTAAGTTCCCCTCCCATATTTTTGTTTTATCCACTATTGAGGGTTCTGTTGAGTATTTGATGAAGATTGCACAATAGTCCTGTGAAGCACAGACAGTGCTGTAATAAGAACCCAGCTTCCCACTAGAGGCCAGTATATCTGATATTAAGTGATATTACATCAGTTTACAGAGACTTCTCCTTGTCTGTATCTGACCTGCAATCAGTGAGGATTGTAAGGCCAAAGTTCTACTTTTAGTTACAACCAGTGTAAATCTAGTAATTGGGTAACTGCTACTGAAGTTGAATACTGTTAAATATTTCAGCATGCAAAAAAAGCCAAATTAGAATGCTTGCCTTTTCCACTGAATGGCTGAACAGCCCAGTGTGGTTTAGGATTGCAATCCAGGCTTTTTGATAATGAATTAAATTTAATGCCCCATTCACTTCAAATTTGTTCTTGTGTAGTGTATAGGGAGCAGAGAGCTTCCCTACATAGTGGAATGGTGACAAGGTTAAATAATAAAAATTTATAGTTCGTCTCGCAGTGCTTGCTCATAAATCCATTCCAGTAGCTGTATGCGCGCGGCGACGTGATGTTCTCGGAATCTTTTACCCTAGCAACTCAAGCGGTGCAGGCAGGTCCTCTCCCCCTAGAGTGGCGTCCCTATGGCGGGTGATATTACCCCTGCGGCCCGCCCCGCGATCCTCAGTTCCATTCTACCGCCGTGTGTAGTTGTAACTGTGGATGCGGCATTAGCTGAACGCTCCACATCCCTAGCTTCTCTTGTCAGTTGTTACGGTTCTAGTGAGTATCATAGTTACTTAGCATACCGTAGCTTGTAAGTTATAGTTTTATAGTTAGAGCTTATAGTTGTCTATATAGTTATTATCTTCTCGTATCGGGTAGGGCCTTGGCCTTTCCCGCGCGCCGGCGCCGGGCTGATGCTGGTTCGCCGGATTCAAGGCGTGCTCGACTTGTAAGAAGCCGATGCCCACCAGTGATCCCCACGAACGCCTGCCTGAAGTGCCTGGGGGGAATCACGACATCTCAGATAAGTGGCCGCATCTGTAAGTCTTCCGTCCCGAACAAAAAGGGAGCGAGACAGCGCCTCAGGACGCTCCTTATGGAGAGCCGGCTCACTTACCCCGCGCCTCTGGCAACGAGACGCGGCTCCGGCACCGGAACCCTCTGGCACCGCGAAGACGCACCGGCACGGACCTTTCACTCGGCATCGCTCCCGCGAAGAGGCCCTCTACATCCTCAACCACCGGCTAAGCGGCCCCGTAAGAACTCACTGCCGCAGCGCGGCACGTGCTGGCCGTGCAAGGGTTTCGTGACTCCGGTGCCCGCGGTCCGTCGAGATCCGATCCCTCCCAGCTCCTCCCGCCAAGATCTGGGTAGAGCTGATATCCATCGTCCACGCCCGAAGACTTTCTCGTCGGCACGGGAACCTGATTTGCTCTGACTGACCGTGGGCTTGCCCGCAACCACTGGCGCCGCCGGGCGGGTTGTTGCTTTCTAGGCAAGCACCCTATGAGGGACCGTCCCCTGGATTCTCCTGACCCGGCGCCGCTCAAGATCCCGGCACCGGTCGCATCCCTGGCACCGATCAACAAGGGAGGTCTTCCCTGCGACGCCCGCCGGCAGTCCCGGCACCGCTACTCGCTAGAAGCGGCACGGTCGTACTCGCAGCACCGGTCATCATGCGCGCCTATCCAGATACTCGCGGCACCGCTTGGGGGTCCAGCCAGCCGCTAACCTGCGGGGCGCTGCCATTCCAGGAGCCGCTCACGGGCACCAGCAGTCCTCTTCCCGGTCGAACCTCCCCGGCACCTCGCAGGTCCGCGTCCGGTCCCGCATCCGTTACGACTCACGGCACCGATCTCCGGGCAAGCCGCGGAGGTCGTCTGCCATCAAGGGCGGCTGGATTCTCGCTATCCTCCGTCGGACCCACCATGGGGCCCCCCCTCTCCGGACAAGGCTCTGTATCCTCAAGCGGACCTGACAGTAATCTATCGGATTCTGAAAGACCTGCCATATCTTCCCAAAGGTCACCATGAGCAGGGCCCACAGCACTGGGGGCTTTGGACGCCCTGGGCATACCATGCAGCCCAGGTGGCTGCGCGCTCGTTCCCTGCATCAGTATGTGCACTGTTGTAGCCTGACCCAGAGTCGGGAGGGCTCCAAGAGGCTGCAGCGGCGCAGGCCATACCCACCATCACTGTAGGAATGGCAGTCCACCGTCCCATTCCGCTGCTATGCGGAAAGGCCCTCAGGAAGACTGAATTGCCGGTAGGTGAGTGCACAGATACAGCGAGCCAGCTACGGAGGCTCCCAGGACCGCCACTCTTGCCAGGTCACGGCTCACATGCTGTCCTCCCCTGGATGAAGAGCAGTAGCCCGGAACGACATCCATGGTCCACCCCCCTAGACTTGAGGGCTCACTCAAGACCTCCTCAGGCGAGTGCGCTGAACATGACATTCAGGCGAGAGAGGTCTCTGAGGTGAGGAACCCTGTGTGCAGTATAGGCTTGACTCACGTCTGACGCCCCCACTTCGTGTTGCCGCTGCCTTTGTATTAAAACAATACAGAGCTAAGACGCAACACCATCTGGCAGTCACCGGCCCCGTTCCGCGACTCTCACATATGCAGCCGCAATGGTGTGTAGTAGAAGCAATATCTAATGGCACGATCTAAAGACTGACTACCTATATATCCACTCCGCGGCCCATCCCGCTCCCTGCGTGGTCATCGGTGAATCGAGAAGGGACGTTCTTGGCTGCCTCAGTCCTTTTCTGTGAAAAGGGTAATGACGATACTGGTCATATTGGCAAGAAAAGCGGCCAGCCCCCAAGCCAGGATCGCCAGAAGGATGGACCACTGTGCCGCAAGGTTCTAATTCTGGGCGGGAGCATTGTCAGTCGTGCACGAGTTCTAAGCCGAGAAGCACTCTACACTCAGCGCGGCTCTGAACCTTTAGACACCTAGCTGTAGGAGCCTGGACAAGCGGCCGACTAAATATTCAAAAAGAGCTCCTCCGCGCAATTGAGGCGCTTCTCGTTCAGAGAGTTTGTCACCCTTCTGGACGAGGAAAGAAAGTTGCATGCATTCCTTGCAGGCGGCACTGGAACGCGGTCCCTAGAGCATTAGAAAATGGGCTGATGCCCTAGGCCAGAACTGCTGGCCTACCGTGTGGTCACGATGCGCGTATTCTCACTGGCTGGCAAGGTCGTCTTGGCCTTTCCTGGCACCGGAATCTCAGCAACACCCATAACGCAGGAGATCTCCGTTGAGGGCCCAGGGCCTTTGATTCCGCTCCTATAGGGGATAATGAGCCTGACCGAAGCTGCAGGGCTAACAGACAGGATACAGGGTCATATTACACTGGAGCTCATATGGACCAAGGAAGGATAGCGACACTCGGAAGGCATTCGCGCTCAGGAAGCCCCAGAGGTCGGGACAGTATCTCGGAGACTGAGCATTAACTAAACCGTCAGGACATAACGTCCCACCTGCCCAGACAGATGACAAGACTCTTTACAGGCGCCGCATAAGAAGTGGCAGGCGCAGACAGTCTGGTAATCAGGGGGTTCAAGGCCAAGGTACGCACCAAGTCCTTCTTCCGGCTCGAAGTCCACAATTTGAAGATACACGCTGAAGCGATGTACGCAGTTTCCTGCCATGAACCCCTCTCCAACTTTCTCCACCGTCTCTCTATTCTATCTCTGTCTGTTGTCGCCCTCCAGGCATCAAACTTCAGAGCCGTCTGGTACCTAAGGATATAAATCCCCGTCACGCTGCGGTTTGGAACATACACCTTCTAAGCAACACCCCGCTCATGATTTGCCTGCGAGTAGCGGACGGATGCGCCACGCACCCCCTCGGTAATCCGCTTCGATGGTTTATCAGTGGAGCCCCCTCATCTAAACGAGCAGATCCTCTCGCGACGAGAGCTGCAAAAGTGGCGCGGTGTTTCCTTTTCAGACAAAGGTGCGCCATACAGTGAGGTTTCCGCAACAACGAGAAAGGGGCAGAGTTCCTAGGACTAGCTCCGGTACCGCGGAAATGCACCTTTTCTGGAGGTCACAGGATATCTTGATTCCGCAGAGCCATATGGGAGGATCGTACTCGTCCCATCCTCGCGGACCACTCCTGGGCCTCACAACAGCACCTGGAGAACTCCAACAACATATTCTACTTTTGAAGTTGAAAATGACCAGCCGCAGTGCGCTTTCCTTTGGGACATCCAGTCCATGGATCCCAAATCCTGAAGATGCGCTGGTAGGGACTCCTGTGGTTTGATCTTTAAGTTCAAACCTCCCTGCAGAGTTTTGATGTGTTTGTATAACACCGGGCGATGGCATTGAAGGATATGGGGATTCAGGGGAGGGGCATGAAAAATGACCTCATTAGAGGAGAGCAAACCCTTGTCCTGTGACCTGCTGCCTATGAGCAGCACTGCTTTTTTCACCCATCCAGAGAATAGCCTTGTTTTATAACCCCAGACAGAAGAGTCACTACTGTGGGATGGGTAGTAGACAATAACTCTGTCCTGTCACCTGCTGACTTTAACGTAAAGCTGTTGACCTATTCAAATCAAGCCAGGTTTTTAGCGGTCGTCCCCAGTTCCCTGAGTGCTCAGATGTCAGCCATGTTGTATCTGCTGAACTGCGTGTAACTCCCCAGCACTGAGGCTAAAATTTTCCCCCATGCTTGATGTTTAGATCTTGCGGAAGGTCGACAAAGCAAGCCAAGTTTGACAGAACTCTGGAGCACGCGTGTTACTTGTGGGCTGCACTATATTTCCTCAGCTGGATTTTCAAAAGGAGTGGTGTGTCGGGGTCTAGGCAGCAGTTTTGTACTGATTGGGAACTATTGGTGTGTCGTGAGGGGAAGAGTATTTTGCTACCAGTATCATTAGATAGATACATATCCTGGTAAAATATGCCTTATAGTGGTGTAGTAGGTTGCTTTCGAGAAAGAAGCTGGACAAATTGGAGAATGGGCTGAATCAACAAGCAGTGACTGAGTTCCAATCAAAGACAGTGGCAACGATATGCCACTTAGAATTATAAATCAAATACAACAACTACAGGGGAATGGCGGAAATAGATTTGAGAGGCGTGTAATACGTGCAGAAAAAGATCTGATGGGAAGTAGTGGCCATTCAGCAGAGGATTGAGAGTATTAAATCAAACAATTGATATCGTATTTGCAGGGTGATATAAAGGCTATCTGTTTGTTGCTGGGTTATATTGACTATAGCGCAATATTGTGTAGACGTGGAAGGTATAATGGTTGTCCTTCTTCTGTTAATCTTGTCATTGGGAAGAGTCGCTTCTAAGGCTGGAGTATTCGGTTGCAGTTGCTGGGGGTGGCCATGTTTCGGGTAATATCATGACATTTTGGATTAAATGTTGGATTCATAATTGGTTATTAAGTATGTCCACAGGATGAGAACAATAGATATGATCAGTTTAGATAGCCTGATCCTCAGGATAATATGTTGATAAAACTGGCTCATGTGGAGTCTAGTAGAAGAGAAGATGAGTGGTTGGCATCTTGCCCTTTGATTAAATAGGTTCATTCGGACAAAACAGATGTTGAAGGGGCTATTTATGATCTCAGAGGATTGGGGAAGATGTCAATTGAACTTCTTACGTTGGTGTCTCACTGTAAGGCATGCGTGCAGCTATAATGGGTTATCTGCACTAAGTGGACGATATTTAGGTTTGGAGGTGGTATTTTTTTGTTTTTAGGATAAAATACTATTCTTATTATCTTCTTCATGGGGTGGTGTTAGTCTGGCTTGGGTAGTATTAACTTATGGGCAGCTTCCACATGGGGATGTCGTAACCGCGTCGGTGAGTTGTTGTTTCTAGTTTTTTATACGGGGATGGTGGGAGGATTTGTCATGTACCAGTACGAGCAGTGGCCTGTTATCAGGATTGGTGGTAGTGCTCGTGCTATACGTTTTTGTATTGTGTTATATGTCTTATTGTAAGGGCCTAAGCGCATATGCAAGGGGGAAGTATTTCTAGTTAGCGGATCAAATAGGAAAAAAATTGCCCTAAAACTATCGGAAGGGGAAGTTAAGTGCACTGCTGGAGAATCTGCACCAAAAATGTGCGAACGGATAGTGTGGTAGTCCCCGTCTAAATCTAGAGTCCTGTCCCAAGAAACGAGACCAGTTGTGTAGACTAATCATCGATCGATGTTCAGAGCCAGTAGTAGTTATGGAT
This sequence comes from Chelonoidis abingdonii, assembly GCF_003597395.2. Classification (NCBI taxonomy): domain Eukaryota; kingdom Metazoa; phylum Chordata; order Testudines; family Testudinidae; genus Chelonoidis; species Chelonoidis abingdonii. The sequence continues at coordinate 177,699,955 of NC_133769.1, read as the reverse complement.
TTTAGTGTTTTCTGCTGACAATGAAATGAAACAGGGAGGGTTGGACATAGTGACCATTCGCCCGTAAGGCTCGCTCACTAGTCGCCCCCGCGCGACACATATTATTCGGCATATGATTGCAAGAGTGCACACCTGACTGGACAGGTTAGATATGTCAAATGAGCATCTACTTATCTGTAGTTTAACGAGACGCCCGTCGAGGTAAACGGAGCGAGCCGTCAGGAGCCCTATAGGGCCAGCCGACTTACTCATTAGCACTATTAGTAGGCACACTGCTGACTAACACATCGTATTACGCAGACGAGGAGACGCACATTTGGATAAGCTCACGATCCTGCACCAGGGACGATCGATTCTACAAAGTCCGAGGAGCTGGCAAAATACCAGGAGAGATCGTACCTGGGGAGCGAGTTTACAGGATGAGAGGGAGGCGAAAGCATGGCACTTACTACAGATGGTGAGTAGCGATCAGGCGGAGGCGCTTATAGGATCCATGCGATTGTCAACCTATTTAAGTTTGATGTCCACGAGACAGGCTTTACATCGCATTGGTATCATGCGGTGCTAGGAGGCAGCAGAGTCTATTCCAGTCTTGCCATACCAATTGCCGAAATCAAGCAGAGCGAGACTATCAGGCCGCCTGGGTGAGCGGAAGTGGGAAGATCTGATGTGCCCGTGACCAGTTGGTGCCATCTAGGACGAGGCCACAGTGGGGTCACGCAATCCCTTACAGAACTGGACGAAGCAGGCGGGTGAGAGCACTGAAGGAGGGCCACTAGTTGCTCGCGAACGTCAACTCGGGGGGAGGGAGGCCTAGGCACGCATCGTGAGGCCACAGGAGTGAAGAAGTCCACACGGGTGGGGCCCACGTCATTCTCGTCTAGGCGCTTGTCTGTACTGGTGAAACTGAGGATGGCCAGGAGAGGGGACACAACGGGGAGAGACTCCTGCTCCTCCTTCTTAGCCTATGAGAGCTTCTCGGAGTGGGTGTAGCAGATGAAGCCAGGGAGAAATAAATGTGGTGAATTGAGATGGTGACTCAGAGGATGTACCTGTGCGTGGGAGTCCTAAGCTGTGCTGGATCTAGCTAATATTGACAGATGAGAGGCGATTTGGGGTCTGGTCCTCAGATTTTATACTAATAATTCTTACTATTCTGATACATATGGGAGGAGGATGGATAACTGCCGGGTCTTCCACAGTTGTGAGTAGCACGAGGATAACACGTTCGAAGAGAGCGCCATACACAGAAGTTTGGTGTTGGGCGTGGGAAGGATAATCAATTGAGGAGACCAGGTCAGGTCTCAGCATTGACTACCTGTTATTATATCAGTCTCCGCCTGAGCTTAGTTCCACTAAGCAATCCTGGTTCCAGCTTTTTTTAGAGGATCCACGATGACTGTAGTAGTAGTCGCTTTTTTCTTTACCATGCCATTCACTGAATTTCTGGAATCAAAGCAATGGATATGGTACCCCTGTACGTCTCGAACATGGAGGTACCTCGCGGGTTCAATACAGTAATTCCGTATCAGAGCGGAGGTACTCTGTGAGTCACCATTAAACTTAAGACGTTGGTCACAGCCATCAGGAGGACGTCAGATCCGCTGGTTCAGTATAACCAGCGCTGACCCTAAACTGAGAGAATAGACTGCATCAGCATCCATGTATGGCTTGGCCTCTCGTTGTAACTCTTGGACTTCTGTGGGCACAAAGCAACAGATCCAGGATTTCACTGCCGACGATATGTAGGCCGACTGAGAGGGAAAGAGGCATCTCTGTAGGATTGACATGCCCTTTGCTCGAGATAGGAGGACACCTTTTGTGAGCACAGTTTGTGAATAGAACCCCAGTGAGCTCGCATGAAGTTCTTGGAGATTGCGTGTGGAAGGGCAAGTGGCTGGTATATTGAGAGACCGAGGGGGCTTGTCAGAATGGGCTGAAGATACGAGATTCATCGTTTGACGAAAGCAGAGCTAAATCATGAACAGCACAGGCACAATTCACAGAATTCACGTGAGCGCTCATTTAGATCACGATCTAGAATCCAACACAGCTGCCTACTACCGTGTAGACGCGCTCTCCTTAGGGAAAAGACACGCTCTGGCGGCATGAGTAGACTGCATGCTATTTCATTCTTCCGCGCGTGTACGACTCGCCACATGGGACGAGGTCAACCGTCGCCTGAGATTAGATGCTTACTTATATTCAGCTCCCACGCATGCTCTTCTTCACTGTCTGCATGTTGGAGAAACACTAATGAGGCACTGTTACTCGATCTAAAACCTTCAAAACAGCGCCACACTCTCGTCGGTTGTCCTGCGATCACTGAAGGCATACACGACCCCATATTTCCGATACTCTAAATTTAAGGCACTCCATCTCTGTGGCTCGAGCCCCTGAGTACTAACAAGACCAGACACCCACCTCTCAGAAACTCTTGCGTGCTTAGCAGAGCCATCATGTCGCACCGACACTAAGAAAACCGAAGCGATCACGATTGCCCCAACCTCCAGGAGTATGGGATTGGCCGGCAGAGGTCACTCAACGCAACTAGCCATGTGGGAATAGTGGCCTTGGACTGGGGAGATCAGTGTGCCATCCGGAACTGTCGGAAGGTGAACGCATGCTCACACCTCAAGGCTTGAATATGTTCTGTGCTCGGTGGGACTGGGAGAACACTTCTGAGGTGGACTAACGTTGTGTGTCTGCGCTCGCCCTCAGTTTCCCCATGTCAGCTCGAGGCACCGGGCCTGGTATGGCCTGTTTTGCAAAGATTGTACCGACTGTCGCCCTCCACATCATAGTTTCTGTGACCCACAGACCAACTAGCGGGGAGACATTGATGACGTATTAAGAGACGCGGAGTGGAACCAGCTAGAGCCTCTGTTTTATTGTCAAGTAGCATACGGAGTGCTCCGAGCAGGGCAGACTTGGAGATAGGCAAGGAGTTTGATCTGCTACTTAGTAAGAGTGCTCTAGGGGTGATCGCTCCACTGGCATGAGAACGGAGGAAGAGAGGCCCTCCTGTGAGATGCCTCGTGAGACTATCATTCGTCCCCTTCGTGCTGCATGAAATCAGCTTTTTATTGGGCGGAGCCATAGAGATCGAAGCCATGAGGTGCTTGGACTTAGCGAGCAGTCAGCTCTTATCTCTCGCTCTCTCTTGAGAACTGTATGATCCATAACAATTTTCGACTAGGCAGAAGAACGCTGGAGAGAGGCTGCTATCCCAGTTCTCAGTCCCTTTCTGGAAGAAAGAACACACAGACTCTAGAGCTTCAACCGAGCCAGCTTGGAAGGTTGGAGAATTCAGCCGCTGACCATGTAAGATTTCAACGGACGCGACTATAGCGGAATTATATACTGGCGCAGCGTAGGTAGGAGATAGGACTCTGAGCCTGAGCCGAGGATAGAAAGACAAATCCAGTCCCCTGTGGACATGCAAGAGGAATTAGGTGATCGAGGCTGTCGCGCAAAGGAGAGATCACAACTATAGAGACCGTGAAGATGCGAGATCTCAGCTCTTGCCGCTCCGACTAGAGTGTCCTTGTGCGATAGAATTACCCACGCTCCGTATGATGAAACTGGGGTAATTCCTCTCCGTGTGGAGGCTGCCCGGGGAATCACTCTCATATGCCAGAGCCTGACTCGAAACACCTCTCCCCAGGACTGAGGGGAGTTTACGCTGAGTAAGTTGTCTTGCCCTTGATATCCTTTGGAAGCCTTATGTACCTATCCGAAGCTATTCGGCACACCTTCTCCCGCTGCCAAGAGATTGAATAGAGAAGTCCGTCTTAGCTCCCTTCTGGTGACCTATCGGTCCTTAACTTACGATTGCACCGTGGAGAACAATCCATGGCTCCGTACGCGACGAATCTCCATTGCCCTATGCTTGCCACACTGTCCTTAACCGGTCCTTGCGAGATAGGAAGACCCTTGGGTTTGGGATGCCACAAGACCTCCGACTGCAGCTCTGTCCTCTTGTTCGTATAACAGTTTCCCTTTACAACGGAATCGGATTAATACAAATGGACTGTATTCCAGGCCCAGACCTTTGCTTTCTTAACCTTAGTCCCAGCATGTCGCTCAGTTTGTCTTTCAATAAGCCCAAGTTACATGAGCCACAATTCTTTTTGTAGAGAGCCTTGTTCCCCACCCAGTGTGAGCTAACGTTGAATCGATCTTGTCTAATCACCAGTTGGGCTGATCACTATCTTTTTCCTAGTATTGGCGCCCTGGTGCCCCACAACTTTCCTCGGAGGACGCTCAGCTTCCACCTTGTGGTCTCACATCTATCCAAATGCGCTAAACAAGGCCCAGGCTGTCACCGAGTGACCAGCAAAAATGGGCACTAAGCAACTGCAACCTCTGGTGTCCCAGTATCTTGGCCAAATCGGGTAGCAAGCGCGCACAGATCACCCTAACGTATGAAACGCAGGAAGCGAGACACGGTGACCAAGACAGCTAGACCGAGGTATCTGGTGTCCCTTTTCTGTGTCATAAGCTAGTGGGCACAGCGGATAATCAATTTGAGAGCGTCAGGGGTCTGTCAGGAGGCATCGACATGTTTACTTTCTTGTCATTGTGATGGCACATTCATGAAGGTGGTGAGGTCTTCCAGCTGGAGCGAGGGGCTGGGGAAGTACCTTGGGTTGCGTTAGGTTTAAGGTCTCCGAGGTGGCGTTGTTCTTGGGTCTTCTACAGCGGCAAACAGCCTGAGAAGTCTGGGGTGAGTTGGGTGGTGGAAGGGCGCAGTGGTCCCTTAGCTGCGCTATAGCGAGAAGGCACGTTGTCTAGCAAAGAATGCGTTTCCAATACGCAGCATCATCGTAGACACACTTCTTGGGCGGTTCTAGGGAAAAGCACTTAAGCAAGAGAGCATGTGGTTCAGTGTAAAACAACATAGTTTCATGCGCGTTGCTCAGAAAAAACTATGGATTCGAAGCCGTGGGAAAATCTCGATTGAAATTCAAATTTTGGCTACTGCTCACATGTAGTTTAGAAGCAAAGATAGATTCCGTCCACATTGAAACCGCTACCAAAACAACTTTCTCTAAATTTTCTCTGGGATGGGAAATCTGTATTGGCATAGAAGGTTTTCGCCCTACGTCCAAAGGAGAACCCCTATTAATAAATCAATTCTTTTCTCGGGCAAAATGTGGCAAAACCTCACAAGTTTAAGGCGAAGGTAGTGTTCACAACACCTCGCAGAGACTAGGTAATACCTATGGCAACGGGGGAAAGTGACATCTACCCCAAGGTCTCACTCTCTGTAGGATTGGGGAATACTCTAGGAACAGTGATCGAAAGTATACAGTAGGCGGAAGGAACAGGTTGCGAGCCTTACCACTATGGTCTCCACGCTGTGACTTGCACTGCTACTCGAACTAGGGAATTTACACATGGACGATTCCAGGCTCCTCCCGCTCCGCATATCTGGCAAAGTGAAGAGCTTGGCGCCCTCTCCCCTTCAGGGATGTATGAGGAGACAGTAAGCGCTGGTCAACAACCACCGTGCACTGGTGGTTGCGTATTAGAAAGTTGTCTCTGCCATACTGGCGCCATGACTGTAAGGAACGACACTGAGGGGCAAGCACCCATGCGCTTAAGACGTGAGTGTGTAGCACGCAGATGGCCTTACCTCAGAGCGTTTACGATAACACCGCCATGTCCCCATGCTGATGCTTCACAGCATGCAACAGAGGTCCCAGGGAGGTCCGTAGACCTTCCACACTATGACCTGCTGGGAGAGGCGGATAACCAGGTCCCTTGGACAGTAAGGAGGCTGAGACCAATTACAAATTGCTGCGCTGCAGCCAGTCTTATACTAAGCGCAGATATGGAAAACAGAGGCACATTCTAATACATTGCCACCTCCCATTGTTGGTTCACGAGTTCACTCCCAGTACTGCAGAACAACCATACAGTAATCGGGACACCCGGATAGTAGGGGGTTTGTGCACTTTATGTAGGGACCCAGGTAGCCTTTGGAAACAGTGACTCGAGGGCTAGGGAGAAGAGTGTTGCCGTTTGTTGCACTGGTTAGGTGTGGAAGTGCTTGTTTGCGTCAGAGGACTAGGAGCAGTGGGCGTTCCGTCTGCTGACCTTGGTCTTGTCGAAAGCGTTCGACAGTAAGGTTTTTCTTGTATATTTCATGGGGTACTATCATTAACCCCTGTTTACACTCATGGCTTCACATGGATTTCCTCAGTCTTTATTCATCAAAGCGCCAGAGGCTATTACCAACGCTGTAGATGGCGACTAGTGACTACCGCTATTGTTATCAAGTTCTTATACCAAGCTACGGATGGGCTCGTCTATGGGGCGTAGTCGGGCCTGTGGTGCAGAACGACCCGCTTACTGGACAGGTTTATTATTTGATATAGAAGTGTATGACATATGGTCAGCTAACTGCGAGACGTGCGGCATGGGAGCCCGCTCCCTATTCATAATCAGTGTAACACTTCGTACTTACAGCGAAGGGTCCGGGTAATCACCTACAGCCGATCCTAAGATGTTCAAATCGTACTAATTGGGGATGTCGATACATTGCACTATATGCATCCTGTAAGGTAATGCCTTAGGATTATCTATGTAGACCTCGTGAGTACCTATACTTCGCACTAGATGCGACTTGGGCGCTTAGTGACTTTACCTCTGTTCCTTGGCGGCGAGTTGGCGGCTGTATGTAGCTTTACTATCTGTGTCTATCCTAGGCGTTAGGACCGGCGCCCTTGCGCATAGGTCGCTAGGCCCTATTGTAATGTTTCTATACTATCTGTGTTTCATGTCTACAATGAACAAGGCCGATGCTCCCCAGGGCCCCACTTTCCAAGTGTTTCGTACAGGGTGACAATGTGACAGCGAACACATCAAGCTAGGCCGTCCGCCTTCCCCCAGTGCCTCCTGAGTTCCACCCCAGGCTAAGGTGCAGCGCAGCCACTTCACTTTGCGCCAGCACAGGAGATGCTGCGTTCTCTCCCCCCCGTACTTCCTTGAGGCTTTCCACTTGTCTAATGAAGGACCTACCTCGGGGATGTGCCTGCAGCCTCAGCCAGGGAGATGCCTCCTCCTCAGCAATGCACTTCTATGGATTTCAGGCTTGTTTACAGCGAGATCGACCCCTGGGGCTGGAGCCCATGACAGCCCCCTCAACGCAAGATCGACAGTGGGCCTCACCTGGAGTATTGTGGCTATGCATGGTCGACATGCAGCGGACACGACGACTCAGGGCCGCTTAGGCACACCGAGCTGGGTGCCTAGCATTCCGTTGTGTAGGAGGCACTCAGCGAGAGCGCAGTGTGCCTAGACGGCGAGGGAGTGCGCCTTGGTGTTCTGCGGTGCCTCAGGCGATGGGGTGTCCGTCTCCCTGCAGCTCGGAATTGGTGCGAGTAATCCAGAGTAAAGCGTACATGCCGTCTTCGGGTGTGCTGCCAATGAGTTGGTCGTTCTCTTAGTCCCTTGCTCAGGATAGATGCAGCGGGTCCCTCCCCAGATTCCTTGGGCGGGAGTTGGCGGTTGCGTTCAGTGAGTCAGAATCAGCATTCCCTAGAGCCTCTGGCTCACGGCGGTGCCGGATTGCGCGAGCTGTATGGGGTCCATCTAGGATCAGCACTTGTACTCAATAGTCTGTGGCAACTGGCGGCACCAGTGCAATCCGATGATGATTCAGACTTACAGAACGGAACTGATCGTAAGGCTGTCGAGCACTCTAAGACTGCATATGCGTACGTAGGCCACGAGTGGAAGGACACCCATCAGGCGCATGAGAGACGGTGGGATGCCCCTAGAGACAGAACAAGAACGGGTTTTGATGCTGAGTTGTGCTAAGCGGTTGGCCGCTAGCCCCGCTGAGGGGCCAGGTGAGCAACACAAATATGTGCCAGGTTTGATCGAGGCAGGGCTCTCCGCGAGCACCCACCTGTAGTGCCCATTCCTCACCACGAGCCCGCCCTTCAGGTGAGACATTAGCACCAGCTTCCTGTCCACAGACACTAGCCACTCCATCACCCCGACCGCCCACTGTGAGCTGTTGTTTCCTCCAGCCCCCTCAGCTTTAAGCATTCTTTCCCCAGTCCTAGCTTCCCCGCCCACCTTGAGCCTTGGGGTGAGGCCTCATTCTTCTTCTCTAGCTACCTTCTCCAGGCACGCTAGGAAGCCCTATCATCCTCCACGTCGCCAGAGGCTGGAGCGTCACTGAGCAGTACCGCTACCGTGCTTCACACAGGCGTCTCGCGAGCGATCTGCTAGCTCTTGCCAGGGTAGACCGCACGTTAGCCACAGCGAGGATCCGAGTGGCGTCGTACTTGCCAATCTAAGCCCCCGGTTGTCTGCCCTGGCGAACAGGGACCCGCATGGAGGCGCGCGATTCGCACGAGTCTTTTGCTACCTCCAAGCCAAGGGGCAGCTGCCGCCCATTGGATAACGATGGCAGGAGGCAAAGTCTGATTTGGCAGGTAACGCGCAAGCCAAACTGTAGCGAAGGGAAACCCCCTGTCCTAGAGGTGAGCGTAATAGCTAGTCGGTCCTTGTGTTGGGAGGCTGGAATGCCGGTAGGAGAGAAAGCTCTCTAGTCTATACGCGGCAATGGCTCTGCTCTGGCGCGCTGCCTCGAATATTGGGGGAGTGAGTAGTGCCATGTCACCGACATGTGTCCTTGCCCCATGCCCCCAACGTCCTCACATCCTAGCGAAGGGTCGTCCACTTCTGATGATGGGTGGCCCCACCTCATGCGCCTCCGATGCCGCGTTCTCAGGCGTAACCAGTCAAATCCAATGGAGCGAGGTGGCCTGGGCCCACCTGGCCCCAGACGGCCCTGCCTTCCATCCTCCTAGAGGCTCAATCTGAATACCCACCTCTACCGTCAGGCTCGCTAGGGAGCCTGCTCTTTTTCCCTCCTGGACAGCGTAGCCGGTCCCTCTCAGTTCCAGCCTTAAGCACCAGCCTCTCCCTGGCACTTGTCTGGTGTCGCGTCTCCCACTGTCGATAGGCTAGGGGCCTGCCGAGGACCTAAAGGACCTTCATCTTGGTCTATGGCTTGCGATGAGTCTCTGACGAAGGTGCGCGCGGTGCGAAACTGGGGGGTAGGTTGGGTCTGAGGAACACAGTCTTCGGCTGCGGTAGAGTAAGGAATGGTGGCAAGATGGTGGGGAGCGATTGGTGATGCCACTACCATGGGTTTAGGACCCCGATGGGACTGGTTTTTACGGTGCGAGGCAACGAATGATGCGCGAGCCCAACGCTCTGAGGATTACAGAATGGCGAAGCTTGCTGTTATGGTTATTGGGGTCTTTCGAGGGACATCACATATGTCCCTACACTCCACAGTGATCACTTCCTTCGTTCGCTATTTTGGTGGAAGTTACTCTCTATCAGGCGGAGCGTCTATCGCTCTCATTCTGGCTTCGCATATCACGCCCACACCGCCCTCTCCTGTTTATCTACCTTCGGACTCGCGAGAGCCGTGCGTCTTCGCAAGAGCGGAATGCCAGTGTCTAGCTGTGTCGAGCAGTGCAGGACTAGGACCGGTTCCCCAGCCTGAGAGTCCCGCGTTCAGACATAGCGAAGCCAGAAGAGTCTTCGTTACAAAGTGTGGTCTGGCCTTGGATCCACTGTCCGCGTGATTACATCGCTTCAGAGGTATCCACGTGTTATGTGAGCGCGTCCAATCGATGATGGTCGTAACGGAGTACGATCCCATGCCATGACAGAGTGTGAGTTAACAGAGAGGTCTTTGCACGATGGAATTCAGGGACTAACCTAATCCAATCCTTCTTCGAGCAGCAAAATCCCAAGCAAGCCGATAGCTTGTCTTGCCAACGAATGCTCATGGGGTCTGGCTGTGGCGAGGAACGATTGCGCTTAAGCCCATAAGGCTGACTCATGCAGCGGGTGTTATGAGAGTAGAGACCTCGTAGCAGCAGAAGGGTATGGCATTGTGCACTCAGGGCTCCCGGGTTTTATTGGATCGCGCACGAAGAATGCACTAGCTCTAAGGCGTGGAAGAGCAGGACCTGGAGATTGTGATCACGGGATCAATCAGGGGCTTCGCTCGTCCACTATTACGAGCGATCGCACATCTCCTGTCGCGTAAGAACCGGGGGATTGCGGTGGTGCGGCGTACTTTTGGGCAAAGGAGGCGAGGCCTTACATGGTGGCTTAGTCTTTGGGGTGGGGGTCGGATATGCCTTTCGAGAGAATGCCCAATGGGGATGGGTCGATGTTGTTCTGGCAGGAGTAGGACGGGGAGCAGTAGCTGGGGTTCGAGAGACGGGCTGCCGTAGGGATGTTCCACTAGTGCGGTGGAGCGAGCCATGTGGAGCTAGGTTGAATTAGGAGCTACTCTGTGGCCAGTCCGAGGAGGAGCGATCGCTCGCGGCGTGTTGCTCCGCGCGTCTAGGGCCAAGGGGTGTGGATAGAACGAGAGGGCAGGAGCCTTCTAGCCCAGGCCTTAGTTGAGCGGTGGCAGGCGCGAGAGGCCGCTCCGGCCTTGCAGGCCGCGGGTCTCCGCTTTGAGTTGGCAGGGCAGCAGCCTGGCGAGTGGCCCCACGATCCATGTTGTGTACACGTGCAGGAGCATGCTCGCCTGGGTCCAGGGTGTGCGCTCACGATCTGTGGGGCTGTGGCGAGCGCGAGTACTCCTTGATCGCAAGCATTCGTTATCCTACCGGGCTCTATGCGGCGGTTCCTCTTGGCGGCGTTGAGCCATTTCTTTGTTTCACGAGCAGAAATAGCTAGCCACCCTGGTTCCTGCCCTCTTGAGTCCAGCTTGCCACACGACATCGCTTCTTCGTGCTTCATATCCCCGCCGGCTCTCGCAATTACCACAGCCGACCCTCGCCTCGCTTGGGATCTCTCTGCCAGCTCCGCGCCTCATTCTGCACACACCGACCCGATCGCTTGCTTCCCGGGACCCGGGACCCAGGTGCAGGGCCGGTCCCTGTGCTGACGCAACCATAAAGGACCCCATGCTTCCCCGGAGGCATGACAGGTGGATCTTCGGGCCCGCCCCCTCCCACCGTGCTTCGCAAGACTCCCGTGCGGGAGGCCAGCCCGGTTGCCATCACACCAGGGGTCCCAACCCACCGGGATCCACAGCTGGCGCTCAGCGGCCTCGGAAGCGGTAGCTCCATCACACACTCCAGCATCTAGGGGGACGAGGAGCTGCGCAGCACGGCACCTTTCCCCCCAGTACGATGGGGATACCTCCCTCGCCATGCTGTCCATTGGCACCAGCACCTGAGTGCTGCCTGAGGACGGTCCGGTGCCAACCTGTGGGCAGGAGGGAGTCAGTCCTGCCCGGCGGGAGTTGCGTCCTTAGCACTCTGTGCGCCATTTCCTTGCCCAGCACATGATCTTCGGAGTCTCCCCCGCTGGCACACGGCAGCCATCCTCACAGGGGGCAGTTCCGACGGGGCAGGAGGGAGCCTGCGTGTTACCCTGCCATCCCTCCCCAGCAATGGGCGGCTGCGAGTTGCTGAACACAAGGGGCAAAGCCATCCGCACTAGGGGGTGTGAGCGGCAATGGGGCTGAGCCCCGCAGGTCGGCAATATGGCCTACACTGCGGGTCGGTGGGTGGAGGACTATCCGGGCGTGCGGCAGTGGTTATGTGTGCCGCAGGGTATCTTATCGGTGACATGAGCTGTATGGGGCCGAATAGCCGCGCAAAGTGTGGAAAGGTCACGGCGGAGGCCAGTGGGGGGCTGGTTGTGTGTGGAAGAGAAGCAGATGGGGGTCTCTGGGAGATTAAAATGCGGATAGGGGGCTCGCAAAGGGTGCGGGCTGTCCTGAGAGCGAAGGGTGCAAAGGCTCTGCGATAACAAGGTGGAGCCTCCAGTGCTCGGGGTGCGCTCGAGAGACGTTTTTCGCATCTGAACGACACTACGTTGGCCATGTGGGATGCGGTTGAGCAGGACTTTTCCATCGTACGATAGAATGTCACGAGGTCGGAATGTGACTTGCAGGTATGGGGGGGAGCGACCGGCCAAACGGTGGGAGCGAAATGTCCCGGAAGGAGGGAGGTTGCCAGAGGGAGTTCTACAGAGGGGAGCCTGACGACACCTGGACACAGGGGAGGTGAGGATGACGGAAGGAGGACCTTGCTCGGTAGGGACAGGAGAGCTGCACAGAAGTGCGAGAAGGTCTTCGCGTAGTGAAAAGTGAGTCGACAGTTGATGGTGGTGGCTACCCAGACCAAGAGAGGTGCAAAAAGTTCAGACCTGAAATCCAAATGCGACATGTTGAGGACAGTGTGCGCACAAGCAAGGGCGCAGGGAAACTGAAAACACCGAGGCCCCACGACTCACTTCAGCGGACAGCGGTACGAGCAGAGTCGTGGTAGCGTGAAACGAGATTCCTCAGACCGATGTTCAACGTGGATCACACTGCAGATGAGGCCTGAGGAACTCGGTGAAGAAGCCCCTGTCGAGATCGCTGGTTCTACGTGGCACATGAGACAGCAATGCGAGCTGCCTCCGAGGAAACAAGGCTGGCACCTATTGCTATTCAGTCGAGCCGGCAGCGAATCGAGAAATGGACTTGCGGGCTTGGAGGCAAGTCTCATCGGGGACATGCGCTCTGCTTAATGACATGGCACGCCGGGGAGGGTAGAGAGCCACTGGTCGTCGTGGCGCTCACCGATATCGGGCCCTGTGCGACCTACTAGGTTCGGTGCTGGCTGTGTAAGGTACGGCGAGCTTGTGGTGTACCACTTCCCACTCAGCTTCTGGGATAATAATAGAAATAGAATGTATCTAGTAAGGCACGTTGAGACTAGCCTAGGGGGGGAGAGGAGCCACAGAGGCTGTAGGGTGTCAGAGGCTCATGCGGTAAAGAAATAAACGGAAGAGGGATGAGAATGCCAGAAATCTTAGGGGATGGAAGGAGATGATGGTACGAGCCAGGGACGAGAGAGGGAACATTGGAGAAGAAAGAGTCTGCAAGAACTCAGCGGGAACGAGCCTTGGGGCTATAAACTATCTGGACGAGAGGTAAGAACGATCGCGGCGCTGGGAAATGTGCTTGAATCTGTGTGGGAGTAGAGAGATGCGCACGGACTGACTCGAAAAGTTTTGAGGGGGCCTGGGTGAGAGAACGGATGGATGCGTATGTGACGATGGTTCTCGGTATCGGCCACCTGACGTGTAGTCAGGCTTGAACGGGACCCAGCGGGGACCTATCATGAAACAATTGCTGAAGAAGAGATCTGTAAAAGGATGGGGGCATGGAAACTGCAGGAACAGTAACTATGTGAAAGAATGCATGCTCGAGAGAAACTAAAGAGCACTTTGCTAATTGCTCATCCATAAACTGCCATCGCGACATGTTGAAGGCACCATTGGGAGGCTCTTAAATTTGGCTGATCAGTTGCCCCCAACACTGTAGATGTTGTCACGGCGCGTTATAGAAGAAAGGTGACCCAATCACAAGTGGGTATCGCGAAGTAGGGGGGGATGATTGGAGAGGGAGTACGAGGAGGATCACCATAAAATACAGGAGTGGATGGCGGGGAGGTATAAGAAGAGACGGTAAAGACAGGTCTATCGCAATATAAAAAAGTCATAAGCAAGTTTTAGGTATTTAGCGACCGTAAGACATCATTAGACAAATACCAGACAAGGTCGAAAGGGTGGAGTAGATACTCAGCCCCGTAATCACCGAGAATTGAAGAACGAGAACAGAATGTAAAAACGTAGGGCTGGGGCCAAGTCACAGACGCAGCGGTTGATAAAGTAGAACGAAAGCACTATGAAGATTAATAGAGGTAAGCTTCCAGCAGTTTTCGCAAGTATAGCAAACTAAGCAACACAGAATACAAGGAAATATCGCAAATCAGTCAACCTGTTGGGCCTCAAACCACAGCTTACGACAACGATCGTCCAATCTCGCTCCACATGTGGAACACTACTAACATTCCAACGCTGATGCGAGGATGACTATCTCGCTCAGGCACAGCAGAAAGAGACGCATAGAACGTAACTCCACCGAAAGGTTGGAACCGGTGATGCGCTTGGGAGGATGAGGAGGAAGAAGAAGCACAGTAAGAGGACATCATCTCTGAGTTCCTTGCATCGCTAGTGTTTCAACACTACGTCGGAGCGTGTCCTGTGCCTTAGAGGGTTGAAAGAATACTATTCATTATTGGTGTCTGTTGGATTTCCCGTCTTGGCAAACCTTGTGTAACTGACTGCTAGCAGCGTACGATGAATTTACCAATATTAATAGCTGACATTCCCTATTTACTCGTCCCCCCTTTCGTTACATGAACCGATTAACATGGATTTTATAGATTGAAATCACCTCACTAACCCTCTCCTGATTTATATACCCACTCTTCTCTTAGTCATATCGCATTCCTATTAAGCCATCTAATTCAGAACACGTGCGCAGGTACCCTATCCAATTCCACACCGAGCCTTGAGTCCAATGTACATCCCTGTACCAGTAGACATTCGACAAACACTGGCAGCATATTCTCTCAGCAATCAGGCACGTTTGAGCACTGCAGATTCTTGACCGCACATCAATTATCAAGTTCCATTCTCATACAGATAGAGTTTTGGCCCCACATAGTCTGCTATTGCCTGTCAGGCCCCTAGGCGATGTTCAAACATCACACACCACAGCCCCCCGAATACTCTCCTCCTCTGCAGCATTCTTGGTTCCATCTCGGAAAGAAGGTCTGGGCAAACAACTACCGGAACCTTCCTACACCGATAGTCAGCCAACCTCGTCCCCAAGTTCCACTCTCCCATCACTCACTCAGTTTTTTCTCCCAGGTCTGCTGACCATCGTATAGACTCAATACACTCCTCATCGCCCCCTCTTTCTCCAGTCCTTCTTGACACCTCCCAAGAGCTCCTCCCCAAGTTAGATTCCTATGCAGTATTCTCCTTATGCCCCTCAGTAAGCCTCGTAAGTCTGCGCGAGCACTTAACCCCTCCCCAGGTCACACTCTCACGCATATTTCTCAGGCATTGGTCAGAGGCGCTGCACAGGACCTAGCCCGCCAGCACTAACCAGCAAAGGCCGGGGAGCACCAAGTTAGACCAACTGTGGGGGCGAAGCCCTCCACCACCCACGTGCTCAAACATCCTCCCCGTAAACTAGAGGAGGCTGGGGCACAGGCACGTTAACGCAAGTGGCCTCCAGCACTGACACGCTCGGGGTAAACCATTTCTTCCACGCCCTGCACTGCTCTGTCAGCACTGCAACCTTATCAGGCCGCAAAGCTCGACGGGACAGCGGGGCTCCTACCGAGTCGCTGCCACGACCTGGCAGCTTGTGATCGAAGCCTGTTCGTAGACGCAAGGGGGTAACGCTCTCTTCCGCCTGCACCCGGAGCCTGCTTCCAGACAATGAAGTGCTCGCGGTTTTGTAGTTGGGTTTTTCGTCCCTCTCACTTGGCCTAGCACCGCTCTAGCTCCTAACGCATTGCGGGTTGGTAAGATCTTTTGACTTTTCTTTTGTCTCGCCCTCCTATCCGGACAAAGCTCGATACACTTCGCTCTATTCATTAAGCCGAATCAGCTTTCGAAGCTTCCTGTCTCTCCTGCCGGACACCACGACGCGCAACTCTGTACCTCCACCTCCAGCCTCCAGCTGGCCCCGTCGTACGAGCCTCCCCTCATTGAGAACTGAGCTCACTCTCCCGACATGTCCTGTACCACCTCCCCCTGGGCCGCCCTCACGTGTCAGCCCCATGCCCACAACATTCAGCAATCGAATCGTTCCACGGAATATTGAAGCGATCAGTCAACTGACAATGGATCGGCCAGCTCGTACCCCACAGGGCATCACAGCATCAGTTCAGGAGGAGCAGACGCAAATGTGTCAGCCCACCATTCACTTATACAGGAGCCACTTAGGCTGGCAACCCTCGCGAGGCGCACGCCGCCCATCGCGCCTCAAGACCTCAGCTCTCCTTTTACAACCGAACCCCGCCTCTTGCCCAGCACCACCCTCCATCCAGGGCCCCACCCCCCTCAGAGCGTCGTCCATCCCGCTCCACGCAGGCGATGCACACCCAGTTGCCAAACCACCAACCCCAGCCGAGTGCCCCCCCCATCGTGTCCACCACGCCCAGCGCCAGGATGCTAGGGGGCCCACAACTTGTGGAGGCACGCTGGCCACGATGTGCGACCGCCGTCAGAAACGCGATGGCGGAGGCTCAAAGATGCCTGGGCCCACGCAGGCTCTCGTGGCAGGCCGCTCTGCTGCGCATGCCAGTGCGCGCGGTCTTGAAGCAAGTTGCAGGCGTACAACCACGCACAAGCAGGGGCTCGGTGCAGCTCGTCCCTGCGCACCCAGCTTCAACCGTGCTGGAGTGAGCCGGTAATGCAGCCCATGGAGCCGGGAGCGATGGGCGGACAAAGCCTGTCCAGTTGCTGATGGTTGCAGACTGCCGGAAGGCGGCTATCGCACCCAGCAGGAGGCGGAAAGGAGAGAGTCGCACGCTGCGAGATTGCGGTCCGGTGAGTGTGCGAGCAAATGAAGGCTGGCCGCTCTCAGCAGCACCCCCGAAGGGCCTCTGCGACAGCGTGTCGGCCTGCGCAAGCAAGAATGGAAGGACAGCGTGTCCTTTAGCCAGTAGTGAAGCAGAGCAAGCACCGACCCGGTCGGGCGTCCCTGTCCCAATGGCACCGGGGGAACGTGTCCTTGGGGGAGTAAGGTAGGGCGGGCGCTGGGAGGCAAGAATCACCAGGCAGGGCAGTGCGTGTTTGAGACAGGAAAAGGACGTGACGGGCAGAGAGAAAGGAGAGGCAGCTCTGGATCGACGAGAAGGACGCAGCATATGAAGTTGTCTGAGAGCAAACAAAATGGCAGCCAAACCACAAAGAGGAAGGCATGAGGACGAGAAGCTGACAAGCGAGCAAGTGTGGAGACCAACATTGGGAGCAGCCCCCTGAAGCACAACCCCGCATCGTCGCGCCTGACAAAGCAGAGTTGGAGAACCAGGATTCTCTGGGCCAATCCGCCCCACTTGCCTGCCAACAGGCGATGCGCACCCGCAGGACTAGGCTGGAGGCTGCCGGACACAGGCCACGACTAGACTCAAAGGGACCTGGCACGCGCTCATGCCTAGCGCCCACGGCGCACCCACACCAGCCAGGCACTGCCGCTCCCACTAGCCCGTGCCACTAACCTCACCGCTTACACACGAAAATCCAGGCATTCGCATGCCTGTCCCCTCCAGACACCAGCTACCCCCTCTGAAAGAAAACAAATCGCAGCCCGCCATTTTCGCAAATGACTTCCCCCACCAGACCCACACACAATGGCAGACAGGCCTCCTGGCTTTGCAGTCAGCAGACCAACCCAGACTACGAGACCCCAGACCATCAGAGGTCTTCCGTTCAACGGGATGCCAACTTTGAGGAACCCAATAGGGACCCATCCAGGTCCCCTGTATGATCATGCCAAGGAGTTGCCGGCCACCAGAATCCTTATAGGGACCTCTATCACTGATAAACGAATCGGGGCCAAACCATGACGGACTACTTCATCTTCTGCAGGGACTCAATCAACCACCCTGCAATGGTCGAGCCAACCGAACTACTGGTCTTTCTGGCTCCAGGCAAGACGCTAGAGCTGGGCAAGTCAGAAAGCCTCGTTTCTAATGCTGGTCTGGGCTCTGAATGTCCCTGAGGGGTCACTGGACCAAGCTCACTAGCATTGACTACGACGTATGCGGTTGTTCCAAGCCTTAATTCTATGTCTTTAATCTTCTTATGTGTATCTTCATCCTTAAGCAAGTACTGAACAGGAGACTCCTTCCAGTGCAACATAGCAAGTGCCCTAAACCTATAACCAAACGTTGCGAACACTGCCTCGCCCTGGGGGGGATTTTGGGCGGCGGCCCCTCAAGTGGAAGGGAAAGGCCCAGCCACTTACCACCCCCTGCGTATGGAGCAAGCCCATCTCAAAGACATGGCTGGCGGAGCGCAAGGGGCAATATAAAAGACGTCAATGGGAGTGGGGGCAAAGAGATGACCTGAGACGCACGAGCAGAGGCGAATACACAAAACAACAAGGAGGATGAGTCAATGGATGGAGACCGTGAAAGAGGACACTTCGTCGCCCATAAAACACATAGACAGAAAGAGTTCCTCAAATTGTAGAGACCAGATGCTTTGGCTTTCGCTACTACTGCCCACCCAGCAGAGAATCTCCCATTGAATGGCCTAGGACGTGCGAACTCTAGCTCCAACCCGCCACCCATCGCACAGCCATATCGCATTACCTGGCTGAGCAACGCCAACGACTGCATCATCCCCCAATCCATTCACACCACCACTCGCTAATCGCCCACAAGCCAGAAGACCACTAGCTCGCAGCTAGCAGCTGTGCACTCCACAACCCGCAGGGACAGTGCCCCCTAACGTGCAGGGAAAGAAAGGGAGCTAGGACACTTCGAACAGAGGAGGCTCTTGCAGCACATGGAGGGGGGGAGGCCCACTGTGCGGAGGTCCGTGAAAGAGGAACTAGGGGTACAGGGTTGTGCGTATACCAGGCCCAGGAGAATGGAGAGGTGGCCACGGGGCGCTGACCTGGAATCGGCAGGTTCGTTACCCGCCAGGCCCACCCCTGAGTTATGGAAGACGCGGAGCACTTGGGGGTGACCCGGACAACGGACCACACCCTGGTGCTAATCGGATTGGACATTCAATCGTGGGGGGCAAAACAGGAGCGCATGCGAGGTGAAGAGCATTGACAGGCAATCATCCAATGGTTGCCCTCACTGACAGCAAGGCAGATTACAGGGGACACAATCGCAGCCGTTCAGACAGGTTTCTCCTACCCAATGCAGCAGCAGCACAGCCCATTCCCGCCAACCACTAGCCTAGTACCGCACAGAGGGGCCTGTTCTCTACAGCTTGCTTAAGAGGGCCTGCAATGGACACAAACGCCCCGAAGCTCCCTATCGTACCAGGGCCCTGCTCTTCTCCATGTTGGCGGGCAGCAATGGCACGAGATGAGTAGCCAAACCTCTGCCGCTGGCCGACCAATCCCTGGAAGGGCCTAATCGGGCAAGCGGCAGCCTGTATTCCGGAGGAGCTTCGAGAAACCTCCCTATCCGCTGGCCTGGCAGCAGAGTGTCAGCAGGGGAAGAGGCTAGCCGCAAGGCGGTGACTGTAAAGGAGACAGAGGCTCCCGTCCAGCTCAGAGTGGACGTGGCAAGCAGACTAAATGGCTCAGGGCCTGGTGAAAGGAAGAGAAGGGAAGGACACAGCATTTCACAATCAGGGGGGCGCGGAGTGAGCCCTTGTTAGGTCATGAAGAGGACTGGAAAAGCAGGAGACAGCTCGGCAGGTGAGAGCTGGCTGGAGCTGGCGGGAGGCCAGATTCAGCTGGGGAATGTGTGCGCAAACTCCTAGATCGGAGGGGGGGAGGCCGACAGCCAGCTAGTCGCAAAGACACATTGCTCCTTTTGCTCATGGGCTCCGAACCGGCGAGGGCGAGGCCAACGCCCTATGATCCAAACTAAAGCCCCATTTCTGTCATGGCTCGAGCCCCTCTCCAGCAGTGGCGCGCTGAGTTATAGCCGCGGTGCTAAGCACGTATATTGGGAGTCATCTGGAGGACTCAGATCAGCTCCCTCCTGGATCTACATGCTGTAGCTTTAATCTGAGGGCTGGTGAGCAGCCAGCCTACAGGGAAAGAAATCTAGGAATTCGACCCTTCACTAGGCCGACAACTCCACCTCCTGAGGACCCAGCTGGACCAAGGGAGATCGAATCTGCATCGCACGAAGACATCCAAGCACATACCAACGGAAAACCTTGCGCCAGTACGCTTGAGGAGGGAAACCCCAGCAAGTCGATCGGTGACTACACAAGCCCCCAATCAATAAGAGCCACCCAAACGAACTTAGGAGGATCTTAAGCCTCCAGCAGGGACACCTAACTCGGGCCAAACAACCACAAGTGCATCGAAACATGAGAACAGCCCTCGGGCACCGATCCCCAACATCCAAGCAGCGGCACCCTGAACGCACTCCTTGCGACTGCCCAGCCTCCACACATGGGGACAACCCACTCAAGGCGCAGGGCCAGGTCCCTGACTCCTGGGCTTCTCCGGTCCATTCAGTGACCCTGAAAACACTTCCGCACGGCATCGACTGCAGTGCTGACTGGGGTAGGATGCTGTGCGGCCATGATGAGCCCCCAGGCTCTGAATAAACATACACAGCAGGATGAGGACATTGCTGGGGGCAGTGGCCCCTAGCCTGGCCTGCCGCGCACAAGGAGAGCTAGCCTACTTAGAACAGCAAGGGAGAACTCCAGTAGCCTCCATGCTCGGAGGGAAGGCGCAACAACGACAAGTGTGCGGTTATATCAGGGCTCGTGGCAAACCACTTGGACAAGAGCATGGGGAGGGGGAATCGCTATAGATTCCTTACAGAGAACCCTAGAACAAAGGGGACCCGGGCGCCAATTGAATAACACAGATAAGTAATTAACATAATACAGCACCTAGCAGCAAAGGGGCCAAGCGCCAAGGGTTAACACATGACAATAAAACAAAACAGCATGTCTAAGTGCAATAAGTCCTGGACATCACACTGACTACTGCTAGCCTAGTGTACGAAATCAGAATAAATAATAAGTGACCGGCACCTTCTCGCGGTGATGTCCATGGATTCCTAGTTGCCAAGGGGCTTCCCGCCACTACATAATACCCTAATATAATATAACATACAGTGCTCGCACAGGCGGTGGCCTGGGCTGTGACTTGAGAGCCCACACATTAAACGTAGATTCCATAATAAGAATAAGACCACATGTGGAGCTGAAGGGTGGGACACCCACCCACAAATTCAACCAACAGCACACACGAACCTCTCGCTCTCAGTCGTGTGTCAGCACAGCCATCCACACAAAATAAAGCCGGCCAACACTATTATCCTACCCGCCCGTCTGTTTCAATACCCC
>NC_133769.1:177643438-177678921 GCF_003597395.2 Chelonoidis abingdonii | reverse complement strand
GCGGCGCCACTCTAGGGGGCGACCTGCCGGCCCGCTTGAGTTGCTAGGGTAAAAGTTTCCAACGAACGTGTACGCGCGGCGCGTACATCTACTGGAATGGATATGAGCAACACATCTCGAAGAACAAGAGTTACAAGGTAAGTAACCATGTTTTTTTCTCTCTGGTTTCAGGATTTTAGAATGCCTTTTGAACGATTGGTGGATAAGTGGCAAGGGTTTGTGTGTGAAGGGAAAATCGTGATTTTCCAGTTAAAGGCCACACTGGAAGACTTGGAAGCTGACTGTGAATCCTCTTCAGTACTTCTTATTCAGACAGAACTCCTTTTGTAATCAGTGAGAGTTTGTCTGAGTGAGTACTGAATTCAACTTCTTGTAATTTTAATATATTGCCACATATGATCCTTGATTTACAAAATTATGTCAGTACTATACCAGTGGCTAAACCCTTTCCCTCATGGTCATAATAACAAATCCACCATGCCCAACTCCTCTTTACTTCTTTCTCAGGGCCAAGTCCCTCAATATCTGCAAATTACATGTATTCAGACTGTACATTCAAATGTGTGCATATTGTGGTACCTGGTCTTGAGAAGAGATGAGGTTCAGAGGGTATCTGCAGCTAGGAGGAGGAATCTGGAGTATATTACTTTGGGAAAAGGATGAGATGAGTGTTCATGAGCTTGTCAGTGGAGTGGGATTTGGGAGGATTTCCATAGATAAGAGAGTTTTAGGATTATTAGATCTCAAATTTAAATACGTTCTCTAGGCTACATGTCTCAGTGTGATAGCTATCAGAGAGTTTCAGGTATTCAGGACATTCCACTACTTGGGGGAAAAAACCACAAAATTTTGGTCTTTGCCTTAGCAGACTGAAACATAAGCCTGCATTTTAATACCTTAAAGAAGTCTTAGGCCAGTCTATGCTACCACTTCAGTATAACGTACGTTGCTCAGGGGTTTGAATAAGCCATTTCCCAAGTGACAGGTGATTGTAACTTATAAGCGCTGGTGTGAACAGTACTATGTTGGCAGGACATAGCTACCGTCTCTTGCGGAGGTAGATTTATTATGCCAACAGGAGAGCTCTTTTTCATCGGCATAGAGCGTCTTCAGCTGCACCGATGTATCGCTTCTAGAGTAGACTAGTCCATAGAAGCCTAAAGCATTATCATGTAACTCTTTCATGTAAATATGATCAAATCAGAGGTGATGCTTATATGCACCTATCCTTCAAGACTCTCTTCATACTATTCAACAAAACATTATACTAAATGTAGAACTACTTTTGTATATCTTGCATCAGGACCTTACGGGTACATCCACACAGCAGATGGGAGGTGGAATTCTCACTTGGGTAGCGTACAAATGCTAGCTCTGCTCGAGCTAGCACCTAAAAATAGTGTGATCATGGCTGCTTGAGCTGGCTGCCCAAGTCTGTACCGAAGGGGACTGGCAGGATTGTACTCAGGCCGCTAGCCCGAGCTGCCATCTGCCACCATGGTCATGGTGCTGTTTGTTGGCACACTAGCTCAAGCAGAACTAGCTCTTGAAAATATATTTGTCTACCTGAGCTGGAATCACACTTCCCAGCTCCTGTTTAGCGATACCCTTAAAGATAATTTACTTTACCATTATCTGAGGGGTAGCCGTGTTAGTCTGTATCTACAAAAACAACAAGGAGTCCAGTGGCACCTTTAAAGACTAAACCTTTAAAATCTTCAAAGACTAAATCTTTAAGGTGCCACCGAACTCCTCATTGTTTTTCCATTATCTGTTTGGCCAAGTCAGCTTGATAAATTAGCATGCTTCACTGAGCATTGTATTCCCTAAAATTCATTCCATTATTGTTACCTATTTGATATTTAAAGTAACAGACTTTGATGGAGTATGGAAAAAGACCACAAATCAGCTTGTTGAGAGTCCAGAGACAGAAAAGAAAAGCACATGTTTACTTCCCCGGTTGGAAATTCTATTGCTGGACAGCTGTAATTCAATATATTTGGGCTGCAGAGAAACAGCCCCACGTGACAAAGCACTGATGCAGTACATTGCTCACCCTTTATTCTTTTCAATCTGATTTATGGTAAAGACATTTGGCTCCCTCAGGGATTTGATTACATGCTATAGTAGGGGGTACCTCTGCAAATACAGAAAAATATAATCAGGTACCTTGACAAAATGCCAAAATTCCCATTGACTTCCTGGGAATATCTGGTGTGTTTCCTCTAGGAAGAAGATGACACTAAGTTTCAAAAAGAGAATGCTAAAATCCTGTTGACTATTGGAGACCTTTTCCAGGGTAAAACATTACTGAACTTTGAACTGCTTGGAATAAAGTTTAATCTCTACAAGTTAAACACTTCCTAGACATTGGAGAAACTCCACAACTGGCAAAGAATGATCTGGAAGAAAAATTCATATTGCGACATAACCCAGATTAGTTTTTGTCTATAACATACAACTTTTCTGTTGAGGAATGCTGGAAAGGGTATACCTCAAATTCTCTGGAGTCACGATTTTACAGTTTCTCCTAAGGATAATCAGAGGCAGAAGCACTTGAATACCCCTTTGCAACCTCTTTGCAAGACTTAAAAAGTAAATATAGTACTTCATGCTGCATGAATTTTTTACTATTTTCCTTCAATTTTGAACAAAACGAATATAGATCTACACTTCAGATGTTCTAAATGTGAGTCAATATTTATCATTCATATGTTGTTTAAGGATCTCCCATTATGTGCACTCATTTAGATGCCTAATCCAACTTTTAATGTGTTTCAAACTGGGAACTGGCTCTATTTAACCCACTGTTATGTGTTCTGGGAATCTATCCACAGGACCAACTCTCTCTAGTGCCTGACTTAAGGAACACAGTGTCTGCAGGGAAAAAGCTTATCCTAAATGTAACAGTATCAGTAAACCTATGCTATAGATATGAAAACATGAAATCTGAGTGTACTTTATTGTTCCTCAGACAACACCACCAAAGAGAGCTTCTATCAGATATATAATAACATCCCGGTCTTCAAGTCAATTAACCAGGATTTACATTTAGTGAACATAACTTAGGTGTTTTTGGAGTTTAAAGTAGCAGTCAATCTGTTGCCTGGTATTAGTATGATTTAGTATTTAAACTTGTAATGAAGATTAAATAGATGTTAAATAGAAGATTTTCCCCCCCCCCAGAATTTAATTGCTATGTCAATTTGTCAAAAAGGCAAAACTAAAAAAAAAGTAAACCTATAATTTAATATTTTCATTTTACTTGTTTTCTGACATAGTGTTCCTTACATTGATTCCTATGTAACTATTCCTCTATTTACCTTGAATTCAGTAGAAATATATCTTTTAAAAAGCTGTTGGAGTTATTCGAACATAGAAAAAGTCCACAGCAATGGTTTTAAAGTCCAAAACAAGTATTTTTGCAGGTTTATGTAATTGTAACAACTTCAGAGAGTGTGGGCAGTTTCACATTTTGGGCATGAGCCATTATCACCCAGAACTGAAAATGGGAGACTTAGGATGGAATGGCCATCTCCTTCTTTTGCTTTAGCATCTTGACTACTATAGTATAACGTTACCTTAGGAAATAATGAAGCCTGTATTGATTAAAAGAAGTGAAATGCTTGGCTCTTGAAATCTTGTATAGTGGTTGGTCTAGTTAGCTAATCTAATATGACATTTTTAACACACCCATGGACAATTGTCTGATAGAATTTCCTAGGGTATATTTAAAGAATAAGGATGAAAATAAATTTCATATTGTGAAACTATTTGGCTAGATGCTGCTGGAACATTGTCATTTACCCTATAAGGTCTGCAGAAGGGAGTTATCTCCTGTGCTTCTCGGGGAGTCCATGGGGAGAAGAGTCCCTTCTCTTGCATGCCAAAGCAACTAAATATCTTCTAACTTAGATGTGCACAAACTTCTCAAAGCTCAGCAAAATTAGTCATGTATGCACAGACAGCATGGCTTTCCTTAGCTGTGAACTCTGTGGGCTTACTGAGAAAATACTATGCAAAGTGTTCTGCAAGTGCACACAATTGAATTATGACCAGTCAAAAATCATGTCAGATCAAAATCAGTTTTCACCTGAATAGTCCAAGGCACTTTTCAGTGAGGGCTATTTCTATATTCAAATAGCTGAACTGGTTTGGTTCAAACTTTCTGATAAAAAGTCACCTCTGAGCAGAGACTAAGCCTGGAAAATCAGTCCAATTAGTGGAAAATTTGAATTCACAAGGGACTCAAAATAGAGAATTTAAAAAGGAAATGCTGATGTAATGTGCTGCCACACCTGCTACAATTCAATTGATGAGTAATTACTGTATTTTATAAAACCTGGGCTGTGTACTAATAAAAATATGCAAAAGCTGCGGGGGGGCGGGGGGGGAAGGGTTGATTGAAATGAAAATGTTTTTCATGTATTAACCCTTATGGAAAAAGTAGAATCTTTGAAATAATTGGAACACATTCTGTAATAGACTCTAATCTTTAAAAACTTGGTACACAGGCTTTTTGAATGACTTTAACTATTGTTCCCTTCACTAGATTTAATATCAGAGGAACAGCAATAGGTGATAGAATAATGAGGTAATTCAGTATCTTCCTCCCTCTCCCCCTTTTTCTTCCTTTTGTATGATGGATTTACCAGGTCTTTGTTTTCCACATCTAACCAGTTTTTCTGTTAGCTGTTACCACTTTTAGATTTGCCAGATTTTGAATGCTGGAAATTGTAGAGCAGATTGCTTGATGAGTTATATTTAACTGCATGCATTGCATGGAAACAGAGTGAGAAGAAATTGCTGTGTACAAATTTAACATCACGTTAATTTCTTTAGTGTATGCCATAAAAATAATCATAATGTAAAAAGTGTATACTCATGCAGAGCAAATACTTTTTTTTTTTTTTTTTTTAACTTCATTAGCTTTGGCACGTGTTGTATTTTGCATGTGCCAGCATTGATTTGGCTTGTGGTATATTGAAGAACACTTGATTCTGGAGCAAGATTAATTAGCACTATTTAGGAATACATTATTCAAAGGCCTGTTTTAATTTTTGGATGGCTCAGTTTATGGAATTGAGCATAATTTTTATAGCCAAGGCCGATAGTGCAGATTTAGGAAGAGACACACTGGGTTTGGAGGGATGTTTCTCCACCTCATAAAGTTAAAAAATGTAAAAGCACTTGAGATGGAATACTCCTTTCTCAGTGAAATACTCTAGTGTGTTAATTGTAGGAAGACTTAAGGGTTTTGACAGCTAAGTTTGGCAATAGGGTTTCAGGGGGAGAAGCAATTGTGTAAGTTAGTGCCAGATACAATAGATGGAGATTAAGTTAACAAATGGAAGGAATTAATTTAAAATGACAAAATGTTTTTATAGTTTCATGAATGACCAGTCACAGGATACACGTCTGAAGGGGTTAATTTATATGACTACCCTAGAAGGGTATCTGCATTTCTTATATTAAGGCTCCTGCATACAATCACACACAATGTGTAAGTAGGTCCAAAAATATGAATTTATAAAGGAAAATAGTGTGTCCCTGTCTTTCCTTTGCCTTTATATTTGAGTTTTAGCTACTATTCTCATGCAGTTGGCTAAAGGTTTGTATTCAAGAGCTTTTGTAATCTGTGGAAAGATGGATCCAAATTTCATGGTAAAATTCACTGTTCTTGGAGTTTTATAGCACCCCAGTGTTGCAGACTGCAAGTTCTGTGTCAGCTTGAAGTAAATGTACAGAATTAAACATGAAAATGAATAATGCAATCAGTGTGCAATTTTTATAGTATCTAATTAATTAATTGATGTATTGTCGTCTGAAAATTTCATCTTAATTGTGCTGTAGATTTTTATATTGCCATAACAGTCGAGTTTTTTTGGAACTGAGTTCGGGAGAGTTGAGAAATTGGGCACCTGAGAAGGCAGGGGATGTGAGTAGTTTGGGACTGAGAGATAACCGCATTATTTTTCTGCTGAAATGATCGACAGTGAAATAGTCAATGTTGGCACTTAAGGCAAGTCAGCACTACAAAATTAAGTTGACTTAAGTTATGTTGATGTACAGCAGAGGTGGGCAAACTACAGCCTGGGGACCACATCTATCCCTCCAGACCTTTTAATGCGGGCCTCAAACTCCCACTGGGGAACGGGGTTTGGAGCTTGCTCCGCTCCAGGCAGAGAGTGGAGTCGGGGGCTTGCCACACTCTGTGCAGCTCCTGGAAGTGGTGGCATGTCCCCCCTCCAGCTCCTATGCATAGGGGTAACCAGGGAGCTCTGCATGCTGCCCCTGCCCCAAGCACTGCCCCCCAGCTCCCATTGGCCAGGAACCACAGCCAATGGGAGCTACAAGGGCGGCACCTGCGGACAGGGCAGTGTGTAGAGCTGCCTAGCCACACCACCACGTAGGAACCAGAGTGGGGACATGCTGCTGCTTCTGGGACCTGCTTGAGGTAAGCACTGCCTGGAGCCTGAACTCCTCACCCCCTTCTGTGCCCCTAGCCCAGCCCTGATCCCCCTTGCACCCTCCTGTACCCCCAGAGCCCGCACTCCCAGCCAGAGTCCTCACCCCCTCCCACACCCCAACTCCCAATTTCATAGATTCATAGACTCTAGGACTGGAAGGGACCTCAAGAGGTCATCGAGTCCAGTCCCCTGCCCTCATGGCAGGACCAAATACTGTCTAGACCATCCCTGATAGACATTTATCTAACCTACTCTTAAATATCTCCAGAGATGGAGATTCCACACTCCCTTAGGCTATTTTTCCAGTGTTTACTACCCTGACAGTTCAGAACTTTTTTCCTATGTTCCAACCTTTAATCCCCTGCTTGCATTTAGCCCATTTGCTTCTTTTCTATCCTTAGAGGCTA
This sequence comes from Chelonoidis abingdonii, assembly GCF_003597395.2. Taxonomy (NCBI): domain Eukaryota; kingdom Metazoa; phylum Chordata; order Testudines; family Testudinidae; genus Chelonoidis; species Chelonoidis abingdonii. The sequence continues at coordinate 177,672,044 of NC_133769.1, read as the reverse complement.
AGGTGAACAGGTTTTCTCCCCCTCCTGTGACACCCTTTTAGATACCTTGAAAACTTGCTTATGTCCCCTCTCCGTCTTCTCTTTTTCCAACTAATAAACCCTTTTTCTTTCAGCCTTCCTTCATAGGTCATGTTCTCAAACCCCTTATCATTTCTTGTTGCTCTTCTTCTGGATCCTCTCAATTTCTCACCATTCTTCTTGAATTGCGGTGCCCAGAATGACACAGTATTCAGTTGAGGCTAACCAGCGTAGAGTTAGAGCGGGAAGATGCTTCTTTATGTCTTGTTACCACACCTGATTAATCATCCAGCATCACGTTCGTTTTTGCAACATGATCACACTGTTGACTCATATTTAGCTTGTGGTCCACTTATGACCCCTAGCTCTCATTCTGCATATCCTTCCTAGACAGTCTCTTCCCATTTGTATGTTGAACTGATTTTGTTCCTTCTAAGTGACTTTGCACTTTTATTGACATTCATCGGGTTTACCTCAGCCATTTTCTCCAATTTGTCCAGCTCTTTTGCATTTTGACCCTGTCCTCTAAGCAGTTGCAATGCCTCCAGTTTGTGTCATCCGCAAACTTAATTAAGCGTACTTTCTAATTGCTAAGTCTAAGTCGTTTGATGGAAGATAATTAACAGAGCCGGTCCAAAACAGGCCCTTTGGAACTCCACTTGTTTATAACCTTTCCAGCAGGCTTGGGAGCCATTAATACCCCTCTCTGGTACCGGTTATTCAGCCAGTCTTGCACCGCTTATAGTAGCCCCATCTAAATTGTTTTGGCCTGTTTATCAATAGAATGTCAATGCGAGACCGTATTCAATGCCTTTACTAAGAAGTCTAGGTATACCCACATCCACCGCTTCTCCATTATCACCAAGACTCGCTTATCCTATCAAAGAAGGTATCAGATTGGTTTCGACGTGATTTGTTCTTTACAAATCCATGCTGACTATTCCCTATCACCTTACCACGTTCCAAGTGTTTGCAGATGATTTCTTTAATTACTTGCTCCATTATCTTCCCTGGCACAGAAGTTAAACTAACTGGTCTGTAGTTTCCTGGGTTATTTTTATTTCCCTTTTTATAGATGGGCACTATATTTGCCCTTTTCCAGTCTTCTGGAATTTCTCCCGTCTCCCATGACTTTCCAAAGATAATAGCTAGAGTCTGATACCTCCTCTATTAACTCCTTGAGTATTCTAGCATGCATTTCATGAGCATTCATGGCCCGCCATACAATATCCATACCCAGATGTGGCCCTCAGGCCAAAAAGTTTTCCCACCCCTGTTGTACAGTCACTGCAGTAATTAAGTCAGTTTCGCATGTCCATACTATGCTCCTATTGGTGATGCGCCATATGTATCCTCACCAGGAGCACTTGCACCAATTTAACTGTCAGCGTGAGGCATTGACAGCTGGAGCCCTGCCACCTGGGGCTGACAGCAGGAACAGTCTGATGCAAGCAACACAGTGTCTATACAGATACTGCGTCGACCTAAATACATCAACTTAAGTGTTATGCCTCTTTTGGAGGTGGAGTTAAGTCACTAGTCAGCGACTTACATTAGTGGGACTGACATTTTAATGTGGACTCTTACAGAGTTAGATCAATGTAAGCTGCCTTAGGCCAACCTAACTCTGTAGCATAGACCAGCCCTTAATTATTTGTTAGGATTCAGAGTCAACATCCAGTTAAAATGATTGGGGCAGTTCACACATCAAAGCTGTCTTAACAAATAGGAATATGTCACTGCATTGGAAAGTTCATAATTGGAAGCTTTCCTTCACAACCAAAGAGGCTCTCTTAAAAACTATTTGAAACATAGAAAACATTTTTTTTTAAATAAAAACTTAGATTTCAGGGCAAAATTCTGAAGCACAATTCCCCAGCTACAAAATAACAGAATTCATGGAGCCTGCCTGCACCCGTGAAAGGGATGATCAAATACGTCTAGCTGGGTGTGATAGAGTTGAGAAGGAAGGTGTATTATGTTGTACAGATACATTCTATAAGCTGTAAATGGGGTAAATAAAACCACAAATGTACGGTTAGGGTGCTTAATTCTTAGGAAACAGGCCAATTTTAACATGTTCTGTGCTTTAACAATTAGCTGCTTTCTGAGTTAGATCTAATCTTACTGCTGAAAGGTTTGGTTGAAACTCTTGATAGAAACAATATGGCTTCTGGCAACTAGGTTAGAAATCTTGGTAGGATCTTCCAATCTAGCATGTCACTTGTTCTGTCTCACCCCTGCCACCAGGTATTCTCCTCTCCATCAGGCCAGAAGGCAGGAAGGTGCACATAGTAGATATTGCTGTGAAGGCCTAGGCCATTGAAGGAATTGGCCTTGAATCGGAAGCAGAGAAACAGCTTGAGGGTTGATGGGTAGGCTCCACATAGACTCTGGGATGGCAGTGCAATTATGCTGCAGCTTGAGGAGGTAGGAGAGTGTTATGCAGAGGGAGAGAAGGGTTTAATTCAAAAGAAGAGAGAAAGAGGAGGCAGGAACACTTCTTAGCAAGGAAAAAGAGAACAGAATATTTTGGCGCTTAGTTTAGTCTCTCAGGATAAATAAAGCTCACCAAGGTAAGAGTTGAGAATTTCATTGGCATGTAGGAAAGAGCTCTGTAAAGTGCACTTCCTTTTATAACATTAGTGAAGTAACTATGTCAATAGAATCAGCTTATGTCATATACAGCAGCAGCTTTCCAAGAGACTTCTACATTGAGTGTGTTTTTGATGGACACAGTTTTGGTCTGTTTTCCTTCTTTTAAAGCATGTCCAATAATCATTACTGCATCCTTTAATAATAAACTTCGCTCTTTTGAGATTTATGCCTTTCTACGTAACCAAAAGTTCTCAGTAATATGAATCAGAAGTGACAGCTGAACTCAGATCTGTGATCAAAAAAACTTTTAAGGAGCAGTATGTAAAATATTGCAGTGGACCAAGTGTATTAGTTACCCAATTATGCAAAATTCATTGTAGGAACATAAACACAAAATTTTCTGGATGGAAACCTTAGTATATTTTAGATGAAGACTCCACTTTTTTTTACTTATGGGAGAAAAATGAATGTTCTGTGGATTATTAGGTTTCACTTTTTCTTCCTCCACAGTTGTTTTTGTTTTTGAGTGTCCGTAGAATTTCTTCTGAGGCAGATGTTAGGGTTGGCTGTAGATAAACTGTATCATCCTCTTGAGTTCAGTTTTTTTCTTCAGATTTATTTAATGGAAAAATCGTAATGCTTTTATACTACAGTGATAAATACCTAGACAGGTCATTCATTCTTGGGCCTAATTAGAATAGTTAAACCCATATTTTGGGGTTTGGCAAGGACAGCATAATACAATCACTTTTGCTAATATTTTCAACTGGAGCGTGGTGCAGAATGAGTGCTTTCAAGTACATATATGTGATAAGGTTTGGGCACACAAGTTCTTTTGCAATTAATACAATGTTTTTATGTATATTGGTTGGGGATACAAAAAGAAAAAGCTGTGTGTTTCAATTATTGTGCTTCACTTATCTAGGGTAATAATACTTTGAACTTGACTAGCATCTTCCATTCAAGAATCTTTAAACACTTAATAAAAGATTATGTCCCTGTGAAATAGATTAGTATCACTACCCTTCAGATGCAGCAACTTAGTCACAGCAAAACAGTGGCAGAAATAATAGGATTCAGGTTTCTTGACTGCCCACGTTTTTTTAAACCACTGAACCTTTCGTCCTTATTGTCATAAACATTCAATTTTGAAATTGCAGCTTTTTTATGTGCAAGTACTCCAGGCGTTGAGTCTTTCACATAACCATACTCTATGAGTTGGTTGATGTGCAGTCAACTCTTTTTGATGATGTTGGCTGGTGTGTGATGTCATTAAAAATGCATGCTTGCTAAAGCATTAAAATCAGGCTGCATCTTCAGTTGTCTTAATCCATTATTACACTGGAGGATAACCAGTTCAGTGTCCATGTGTCTTATTCGTTGATATTTTCAGTTACATAATGGACATTTTTGTTTCCCCTTGATAGCATTTTACCTATCAAATTATTCATTTGCTTTCTAGACATACAGATTCTGTTTGTGACTGGAGCTACTTCAGGGAAAGGTGTGATGGCCACTCCATTCAAACCGTTCTTTTCAGTAGCAGTTCAATCTCAAAAAAATATTTTGGGGGCTTAAATTTCTGCTTCCAAATCTTTGTCTAAAAGTGAATTTTGTGGGAACTTTGTAGAAAGTATGAGCTGTTTTTGAATAACACAACTAGGAAAAAATTTCCTTTATGGCCATTTGTTTTCAAGATTCAAATTTGGCTCTGCTGGAGTTAGTCTAGGAAAAAAGTGCTATCCCTATCCAAGACTACTTGGATACTCCTGCTAAAATGATTAGAAATGAAATGTATAACAACAATACTTAAATTTTCATCAGATTTCAAAGGTAACGCACCATTGAGATGACTGAGGCACTACACACCTTCTTGAGTCCTGTTCCATATACGCAACACAAAGCTACTTTATGATGGGATGATATGTCAAGGTAGCACTCAACATGAATAGAACATTGGTTTTGTTTTTGTAATGTAGTTGAGACCACAGTGTCCCTGAATTATCCTAAAATAAAGGCCTTAGCACAGTATGGGGACATAGTCAAAACATAGTTCAGTCTCTCTGTGTACCAGATCAAATCATTGTGTAATTGCATTCTGCAGCATAACTTTCTGTATTGTGAACAGAACATTTTAAAGGTATTGTTGTCATCTGCAGTTTCAGTAAGACAGCATTACTTAGGGTTACATTCAGATTTTCTTCACAATCATAATGGCTAGAAATTTATTTCTAAAATACAATTAAATAATATATATTCGGCAGCAACTAGTGAGGTCACCAGAAAAGTGCTGTACCAGTGTATGTATCACAGATTACTTTCTGACTTCTCATTAGGGTTGCCAATTTTGGTTGGACGTCTTGCTGGAGGTTTCTTCACATAATATTTAATTAAAGATGAATCTTTAGTTCCTGGAGACTCCAGGGCAGTTCTGGAGGGTTGGCAGCAACCCTACTTCTCATGTTTGGTGAAGTGTGAGCAATTTTTTTTTAAAAATTGTTCAAACTTAGCAAAGATCAAAATCTGGAACATTAAAAAAATTGCACAGCATCTTACTTTCTCTGCTGGCTTTGTATATGTGTGAACCTACACCAAATTTTCAGATTGCTATCTAAATTTATATTTTTATATCATAGCTGTTACCATTGTATCGGAAATTAAAAATGCACAAAAGCTCAGAACGAAAATATGCTGCTCTTTTTGTACTTCCAGCACAGAGATGTGTAACTTTTAAATTAAAGCAAACAATCTGTACGCATAACAGCAATTCTGAGGGAGACTTTATCAAAAAGGTGTCTTTTCCCCATGCATCTGAAGCATCGTTGGGCTAGGGCCCAGTCTGGTCTTGTCTGGCAAGGAGTTCGGTAGCCAGGGTCTCACCATCAAGAATACTTTGTTCTCAAAGCCTGATAGCCAGAACCTCCCTGTGAAGGGCGTGTAGTTGTATTATGGTTACTCTCCAGATGACCCCATCTCAGAGATTGCTAAATTACAGTCCATTAGTGCCTTTTCACTTATAACCAGGATTTTAGATTCACCTCTGAAGTTAATCGGTGTTTGGAAAGCATCAGTGTGATTGATAACGTGTATCACAGTGGCTAGGTCCTCATTTGAGAGGCCTGAGTGAAGCATCCTGGGTGTGCCAAGATGCAAAGGTGATTCTTGCCCTGGTCAGATCTGGGTCAGTATATGGGTTTAATACTCGGTCCGCCTCTCCCTCAATGTGAAGAGAACAATGCATATGTGTGGTAACCAAGCAGAGATTTTCCTCAAGCACTCCGGTCAAAGCTCACTGGTTTGGATTAAAACATAAAATAAATTTATTAACTACAAAAGATAGATTTTAAGTAGGGCTGTCAATTGCAGTTAACTCACTCTATTAACTCAAAAAATTAATCACAATTAAAAAAATGAATTGCGATTAATCGCAGTTTTTATCGCACTGTTAATAGAATACCAATTGAAATTTATTAAATATTTTGGATGTTTTTCTACATTTTCAAATATATTGATTTCAATTACAATACAGAATACAAAGTGTACCATACTCACTTTATATTATTTTTATTACAAATATTTGCACTGTAAAAATAATAAACAAAAGAAATTGTATTTTTCACTTCACCTTATACAAGTACCATAATGCAATCTCTTTATCATGAAAGATTAACTTATAAATGGGGTTTTTCGTTACATAACTGCACTCAAAAATAAAACAATGGAAAACTTCGAGCCTACAAGTCCACTCAGTCCTACTTCTTGTTCAGCCAAACTCTAAGAGAAACAAGTTTGTTTACATTTACAGGAGATAATGCTGCCCATTTCTTATTTACATCATCAGTGAGAACAGGAGTTCGCATGGCAGTTTTGTAGGCAGCATTGCAATGTATTTACATGCCAGATGTGCTAAACATTCGTAAGCGCCTTCTTGCTTTGGCCACCATTCCAGAGGACATGCTCCCAAGCTGATAACACTCATTAAAACAAAATATGTTAATTTAAATTTGGGGGAGAATTCTATGTCTCCTGCTCCATTTTTTACCTGCATTTTGCCATATATTTCATGTTATAGCAGTCTTGGATGATGACCCAGCATGTTGTTTATTTTAAGAACACTTTTACTGCAGATTTGAAAAAACTCAATAGAGGTACTAATGTGAGATTTCTAAAGATAGCTACAGCACTTGACCCAAGATTTAAGAATCTGAAATGCCTTCCAAAATCTGAGAGAGACGGGGTGTGGAGCATGCTTTCAGAAGTCTTCAAAGAGCAACAACACTCCAATGCGGAAACTACACAACCCAAACCACCTTAAAAGAAAATCAATCTTCTGCTGGTGGCATCTGACTCATGATGATGAAAATGAACATGCATTGGTCTGCACTGCTTTGGATCGTTATCGAGCAGAACCCATCAGCATGGAAGCATGTCCTCTGAAATGATGGTTGAAGCAGGAAGGGACATATGAATCTTTAGCGCATCTAGCACATAAATATCTTGCAATGCCAGCTACAGCAGTGCCATGCGAACACCTGTTCTCGCTTTCAGGTGACGTTGTAAACAAGACGTGGGCAGCATTATCTCCTGCAAATGTAAAAAAACTTCTTTTGTCTGAATGATTGCCTGAACAAGAAGTAGGACTGAGTGGACTAGTAGGCTCTAGTCTAAAGTTTTACATTGTTTTATTTTTGAATGCAGTTATTTTTTGTACATAATTCTATATTTGTAAGGTAAACTTTCATGATAAAGAGATTGCATTACAGTACTTGTATTAAATGAATTGAGAGATACTATTTCTTGTATTTTTACAGTGCAAATATTTATAATAAAAATAAGTATAAAGTGAGCACTTTACATTTTATATTCTGTATTGTAAGTGAAATCAATATATCTGAAAATGGAAAATATCCAAAACTATCTATATAAATAGTATTCTCTTATTGTTTAACATTGTGATTAAATTTTTTAATCACGTGATTAATCATTATTTTTTTTAATCGCTTGACAGGACTAATTTTAAGTGATTATAAGGGATAGCAAACAGATTAAAGCAGATTACCTAGCATATAAACAATACACAAACTAATCTTAATATACTAGATAGAGTGAGAATCTGCTATTCTTATCCAGTGTAACTGATGATACTGGTAGACTTGTAGATTCTTAAGGCACAAGCTGCATTAGCTTTACAGGTTGGGTTTCTCAAATCTTCATACACAGGCTAGAAATCCATTTAGCTTTGGTCTAGCACTTCCCCCAGGTCAGTCTTTGTTCCTATAGTGTTTGCAGGAGTCTTCTTGTGTGGGGAGTGAAGAACCACAGATGATGTCACTCCCTGCCTTATATAGCTTTAGCATATGGCAGGAGCCCTTTGTTTCAAAACTTGGTTCCCAGATTGGTTTGTGGAAAAATAGACATCCCAAGATGGAGTCCAGAATCATGTGGCCTGGTCACATGTCCTTGTAGAGTCATAGCAGCTATTGCTTACAGGCTGTCTGGAGTATTCTCAGGAAAGCTTACCAGGTGGGAGATAAGCTTTTCCTAAGGCCCATTGTTTTCACTATGGCTCATTGCCCTGAATAGGCCCTTCCCAACCAGCTATCTAGACTGAAAGCATTTTGTCTAGTGGGCATTACCCAGGTGTAACTACATTTGAAGTACAGATACATAGTCAATATTTATAACTTCAGATACAAAAATGATACATGCATACAAATAGGAGAATCATATTCAGCAATCATAACTTTTCCAGTGATATCTCACATGACTTACCTTGTACAAAATCCATCATAATTATGCCATAACCATATTATCATAATATTACTGTGATGAGTATGGGGTGCAATGTCACATGATGCTTCTTGTTCATTTATCTGTGATAGCAAAGCTGATCTTATCAAATATGTATATGTACACAAATCACACGTGTGTATTTGTATAGACATATAGCTGGAGCACATAGCTCTAGTTATGGTTCCAGAAATATTTTGCATAAGCGTGCAATGCAGAACTCTCCATAGTTTCCCTTTCTGTATAGAAGATGACATGAGTAAAATGTTGTTAATCTCTTGGGAGTAATCCAAATATTCAATAAATATAAGAGCAGTGTTCTATATCTACAAATATCTGAAGGGTGTAAACACTAAAGAGTGGATAGAATTATTTAGCAATGGGGCAGGGGCACATAATAAGTAATGGGATACAACTATAAAAGCTTGGCTTCGAGGGAAAATCACCCAATAGCAAAATGTATTGTACTCCAGAGAAGTCTCCCCAGAAAAGTGGTGGAAGCCCCCATCTCCTGGGAATTTTTGAAACTATAGTAGACAAATCACTAGGAAATGTATCATCAAGAATAGTCCATTGTTAGATGGACTGAGTGACCCCATCAATTCTTTTCCATCTCTAACTTCTATCAAATGTGGTTAAAAATTTTTTTTTAACAACAATAAAAGACCAGTCTAACTGGTGATTGATTTTATTTTGCCTGGGGGGACCACAACACTTTTTTTTATAGTAGATTAAATTTTCTCTTATGCCCACTTAGCTTTACTGTCAGCTTCAGGATCCAATACTTCCTCCAGTGAAGTTTTCTCTCCATCTTTCTTCTATGACAAGACTGAGAAGGAAATCTATAGACTGAACTGGGAGAGGTGATGACTAATTGGGAGGGGCAGGAGAAGCTGTCTCTGGTTATGAAGCATGGAAGTAGCTCTAGAAGTGGGAAAGACAGCTACTTCCTTCTGCAACAGACTGAAGAGGTAGTGACTAAAATATGACACTTCATCATTTCCAGCCTGCTGGAAGTTACTAGTCTGATGGTGACTGTTTCCTTCCCTGTGGCCCTGTTGCCTGCCAAAAATTCCTGCCATGGCCCATTTCATCCATTACATTCCATCGGCGATCAGCACCTCCACCCACTCTCTACTGTGACTGCCATTCCACTTCAAACATCACACTCTGGTTCCATTCAGGACGTTGAGCAGGCTGGCAGCAGCCATATGGAGGAGAAAGTGAGTGCTGTGAGCAAATCATAGAGGTAAAAGTGTGGCCATAGCTGGAGCTGATGGGAAGCTACAAAGGTGTGGCCAGGAAACAGGAAGATGAACCAGGTGGAAGAACTCAAGCAACCAGCATTTCTATAGCATCACCAAAACTGTAGCTTCCTGGAGTCTAGCAGCCACAAAATAGGGTGTTTCACCTAGCTGCTTTATCTCCTGTCACTTTAGGAAGCCTTTTCCTGTGAGGCAGCTTCCTAGCACAATTGTTTTTTTCTAGCCCTTAGAACTAGCTCTTCTCTATTTCCCAGTCAGTCCTATTAAACATTTCCTATTGCTCAGTCTCATCATAGCAAAAACATTGACAAGAAACTGTCAGACAAAGGATCTTCACCCTAAAGTAAGAAATAATGAGAAATGAAGGTCTATTAAAATGTAATAAAGTCAAAAGAAAAAAAATTAAAGGTTAAACTAGGTGTTTAATAATAGCTAACCTTTATATTAACAAAAAAAATTATGTATTCACTCTTTAACACTTTTTTGCTAGCACAGGGGATGGGAGAAGTTCTACAGGATTTGGTAAATATTCTATTGCAAAGTAAAATTACATGTGAATTTTGCCTGCCTCTAGAGTTTGTGTGTTTTAAAGAGAATGAAGAAAATAACATGACCCTTGACATTTCACTGTGTTGCATGTTCTTCCTGTTTTAAAGCAATATGGTCACAATCTGTAACTTCAAACAATTGTAATCCTGTTGGTATCTGTGCCAAATGTGGGGAGAAGGGTTGCGTTTAAGTAGGCTGATTAAGCTGTTTGATAGTGCTTTGTAGTTGCCCCAGTACACTATTTCAAAAAGGTCTGTCTGTGAAGACTGTCTCTGTATAATGGTCTTTCAATGGTGTTCTGTTTGTAATTCCTAGACGATCAGCTGTTGCTCGCATTCAGGAACTCTTCAGAAGAAGAAAAGAAAGGAAAGAGATGGAAGAATTGGAAACCTTGAATATTAGACGACCTTTAATAAAGATGGTGTATAAAGGTCATCGGAACTCCAGGACAATGGTACAGAAATACTGCTTTAAGAACTGCAGAGTTGATATTTTAGGCTGAAATAATGTAGTTGTTACATTGTTATGCTTGCTAAAAAGAGATTGTATAATACATTTAAGATATTTTTAATTGAACATTAGATCTGTAACAATTCCGCTGTAAAGTATCAGAGGGGTAGCCGTGTTAGTCTGAATCTGTAAAAGCAGCAGAGAATCCTGTGGCACCTTATAGACTAGCAGACGTTTTGGAGCATGAGCTATCGTGGGTGAATACTGACGAAGTGGGTATTCACCCACGAAAGCTCATGCTCCAAAACGTCTACTAGTCTATAAGGTGCCACAGGACTCTCTGCTGCTTATTCCGCTGTAAGTGAATCCATGGCCTGTACACAGTTATCAGACATGTTCTTTTCACTGAGCAGTACCTGGTGTGGTGGCTCAAGCACTCTCTGCTGTTACATGTCATTGCATGCAGGTTTAAGAGGGTGAAGCCACCTCTGACCCCCTTCAGTTCCTTCTCACCACCAGTGACTGTTGTTGAAGCACTTTGAGTCTTGCTTGTAGCAAGTTCTTGCTTCGCTTCTTCTATATAGCCTCTTTTTTCTTAGAAGTTAGTAGTAAGTTAAGTGTACTATAGATAAATGTTAGGGTACGTCTACACTATGGGATTATTCTGATTTTACATAAACTGGTTTTGTAAAACAGATTGTATAAAGTCGAGTGCACGTGGCCACACTAGGCACATTAATTCAGCAGTGTGCTTCCATGGTCCGAGGCTAGCATCGATTTCTGGAGCGTTGCACTGTGGGTAGCTATCCCATAGTTCCTGCAGTCTCCCCTGCCCCTTGGAAATTCTCGGGTTGAGGTCCCAGTGCCTGATGGGCAAAAATCATTGTCACGGGGGGGTTCTGGGTACAGTCTCACCCCTTTGTGACGTTACTTGATATCGAACTGGGAGACATATAGAACATGGGTTGAACCAAGGTTCTGTAGGTGGCACCAAATCTTATGTAAAGGGGGTCATATGAAGGTGTCTAAGACCAGGTTACAGTACTGGTTATGAATTAATGCTGTCTGTATCATTTTGTAGTTGTAGTTATAAGTATTGGCTGTATACTGTCTGTATTATTTCAAATTGGTGCTGCAGTTCTGGGTCACACCCAGACAAGTTGGTGTTAGCTCTGCTTAGCCTGCTTGATGCCTATTAAGGACCATCAGCTACACAATTGACCTCATTGAGAGGAGGCAGATACGCCTTGTAACTCAGCAGAGTGTGCAGGAACTGGCCACATGTGACTCGCAGACTCCATTTTGCTGTAACTTTTCCACAGTATGGAACACAAAGGCTTGTTCTTTACACCTGGAAAAAGCCTATATAAGCTGATGCCTCATCTCCATTTTGTCTTCAATCCTGCTTCCTACCTCTGGAGGGACTTTGCTACAAGCTGAAGCTCTACACAAGGACTGATGACCCATCCAGCGGGGGATGTTCTTTAGAGACTTAATTTGAACCTGCAGTTTACTCCATCACTGCTACAAGCCTGAACTAAGAACTTTGCCATTACTGTATGTAATTGATTCCATTTAACCAAATTCTAGCTCTCATCTCTATCTTTTTCCCTTTATGAATAAACTTTAGATTTTAGATTCTAAAGGATTCAGCAACAGCGTAATTTGTGGGTAAGATCTGATGTGTGTATTGACCTGAGTCTGGGCTTGGTCCTTTGGATCAAAAGAATCTTTTTCTTTTATTGGGGTGTTGGTTTTCATAACCATTCATCCCCAGGACGGGTGGCACTGGTGGTGATACTGGGAGACTGGAGTGTCTAAGGAAATTGCTTGTGTGACTTATGGTTAGCCAGTGGGATGAAACCAAAGTCATTTTTGTCTGGCTGGTTTGGTTTGCCTTAAAGGTGGAAAAACCTAGCCTTGGGCTGTGACTGCCCTGTTTGAGCAATTGGTCCTGAATTGGCACTTCAATTTGCAGGTCCCACCAGAAATGCATCGTCACCCCCTCCCTGAAAGCAGCAGACAACCGTTTTGCGCCTTTTTCCTGAGTGAACTGTGCAGAAGCCATACCATGGCAAGCATGGACCCTGCTCAGATCAATACCGCAATCGTGGACGTTGTAAACACCTTGCGCATTCTCGTGCAGTCTGTGCTGAAACCAGGACTGCAAAGCCAGGTGAGGACGAGGAGGCAGCTTACGGCAGCGCAACGAGAGTGATGAGGACATGGACACAGAATTCTCAAACCGCGGGCCCCTGCGCTTTGGAGATCCTGCTGGTAATGGGGCAGGTTCTAGCTATTGAATGCTGATTTTGGGCCCAGGAAGACAGCACAGACTGGTGAGACCACATAGTTTTGCAGATGTGGGACGATTCGCAGTGGCTGCAAAACTTTCGCATGCGTAAGGGCACTTTCATGGAACTTTGTGACTTGCTTTCCCCTGCCCTGAAATGCCAGAATACCAAGATGAGAGCAGCCCTCACAGTTGAGAAGCGAGTGGCAATAGCCCTCTGGAAGCTTGCAACACCAGACAGCTACCGGTCAGTCGGGAATCAATTTGGAGTGGGAAAATCTACTGTGGGGGCTGCTGTGATGCAAGTAGCCAAAGCAATCATTAAGCTGCTGCTACGAAAGGTTGTGACTCTGGGAAAACGTGCAGGTCATAGTGGATGGCTTTGCTGCAATGGGATTCCCTAACTGGGGGGGGCGATAGATGGAACCCATATCCCTATCTTGGCACCGGAGCACCAGGGCACCCAGTACATAAACCGCAAGGGGTACTTTTCAATGGTGCTGCAAGCACTGGTGGATCACAAGGGACGTTTCACCCAACATCCACGTGGGATGGCCAGGAAGGGTTCATGACGCTCGCGTCTTCAGGAACACTACTCTGTTTAAACGACTGCAGCAAGGGAATTACTTCCCAGACCAGAAAATAACAGTTGGGGATGTTGAAATGCCTGTAGTTATCCTGGGGGACCCAGCCTACCCCTTGATGCCATGGCTCATGAAGCCATACACAGGCAGCCTGGACAGTAGTCAGGAGCTGTTCAACTACAGGCTGAGCAAGTGCAGAATGGTGGTAGAATGTGCATTTGGCCGTTTAAAGGCGCGCTGGCGCACATTACTGACTCGCTCAGACCTCAGCCAAACCAATGTCCCCATTGTTATTGCTGCTTGCTGTGTGCTCCACAATCTCTGTGAGAGTAAGGGGGAGACCTTTATGGCGGGGGGGAGGCTGAGGCAAATCACCTGGCCGCTGATTACACGCAGCCAGACACCAGGGCGATTAAAAAGCACACCAGGAAGCGGTGCACATCAGAGAAGCTTTGAAAACGAGTTTCATCACGGGCCAGGGTACGGTGTGACTGTTGTGTTTGTGTTTCCCTTGATGACCCCCCCCTTGATTGACTCATTCCCTGTAAGCAACCCACCCTCCCCTTCGATTACAGCTTGCTTAAGGAAATAAAGTCACTATCGTTTAAAATCATGTATTCTTTATTAAAAAGTCATTATAAAAAGAGGAGAGAAACTGACAAGGTATCCCGGGTGTGGTTTGGGAGGAGGATAGGAGGGAAGGAAAAGGCCACTAAAAACATTTCAAAGTGTAATGACAGCCTTTTGGTTGGGCTATCCACGGGGGTGGAAGGGCGGGTGCACGAAGCCTTCCCCCGCGTTCTTACACGTCTGGGTGAGGAAGATATGGAACGTGGTGAGGGTGAGGGTGGTTACACAGGGCTGCAGTGGCACTCTGTGACCCCCGCTGCTCTTCCTGAAGCTCCACCAGACGTCGGAGATATCAGTTTGATCACGCAGCAGCCCCAGCGTTGCATCCCGCCACGCGCTGATCTTCCTGCCTACACCTTTGATCTTCCTGCGCCACCTCTCATCTGAGCGTCCTCCTATCCTCACGTTGGTCCTCCTGTCCTCACGTTCACTGGCATCTTTCCTGTAAATTTGATACCACGTCCTTCCACTCATTCAGATGAGCTCTTTCATTGCGGGTCACTTTCATGATTTCTGAGAACATTTCGTCTCGCGTCTTCTTTTTCCTTCTGCCTTATCTGAGATAGCCTTCGGGATGGAGTAGGGAGACTTGAAAAATGTGCAGCTGCATGAAGGAGGGAAAAAGGGAGAGAAGTATTTAAAAAGATACATTTTACAGAACAATGTTATACTCTTTCACAGTGAACAACACTATTTCACCTTACATAGCACATGTGATTTCACTACAAGGTCGCATTTTGCATCTTAATATTGAGTGCCTGCGGCTCTGGTGTTACAGATCTCACAGACGCAGGCCCAGGCATCAGAATTCAGCTTGCATGCGGCCATGGTAGCCATTGTCTTTCGGCTTCTGCAGCCTTCATATACAGTGCCCTCCTTTCCCAAATACCAAGCAAATCCCGTTCAGTGCTGCTTCTTTCCTGTTAACATGCAGCAGCAGAAGCCACCCCCCGCGCCATCCAATTCTCTGGGATGATCGCTTACCCCTCCCCCCACCGCATGGCTGGTATCATGGAAGATCACTGCTAATCACCCCCTTTCTCCCCCCCACCGCGTGGCTGGTAGCAGGGAAGATCCCTGCTAGCCAAATGCAAAAAAGCTCAGCGCCTATTCCCCCCCTCTCCCCCGCTTGGCTACTGCAAGGAAGGATTTCTTTTAGCAACAGGCAAACAGCCCAGTAGGAATGGCCATCTCTGTCCCCTTACTTAATTCCTGAATTTCAACCAGGTTACCATGAACGATATCACTCTCCTGAGGATAACACAGCGAGATAAAGAACGGATGTTTCTTGAATGCCAGCAATCACCGGGACCATACGCAGCTAGGCTTTGTCATGCAATGATACCAGATTACTTGCTACATGCATGGCGTGGTCAAGTGTCCTACCATGGTGGATGGAATAAGGCTGCCCTGCCAGAAACCTTCTGCAAAGGCTTTTGAGTACCTCCAGGAGCGCTTCATGGAGATGTCCCTGGAGGATTTCGCTCCATCCCCAGACATGTTAACAAACTTTTCCAATAACTGTACTGGCCGTGAAATGCATCCCAAGTCCTCAGGGCAAAATCAATCATTAAAAAACGCTTGCTTTTAAACCATGTTTTATATTTACAAAGGTACACTCACCAGAGGTCGCTTCCATGGCTTCACTGTCTGGGCTAGTGGCTTGGGAGGGCTGGGAGGGTAATTCCGTCTGGTGAGAAAAAGCTCCTGGCTGTTGGGGCAAACGGAGTGCTGTGTGCTCTCTGCAAGCTCATCCTCCTCTTCTCCTCCTCATCTTCCCCGTCCACAGAATCCTCAGCCATGGCTGAGATTACCACCCCCACCTCGGAACCCAGGGACAGGGGTGGGGTAGTGGTGACTGACGGACCCCCCTAGAATTGCATGCAGCTCAGTGTAGAAACGGCATGTTTTCGCCCCTGCCCCGGACCTTCCGTTTTCTTCTTTGGTTTTCTGGTAGGCTTGTCTGAGCTCCTTAACTTTCACTCTGCACTGCACTGAGTCCCTGGTGTGGCCTTTCTGTATCATAGCCTTGGAAATTTTTTCAAATATTTTTTCATTTCATCTTTTGGAACGTGGTTCTGTTAGCACAGAATCCTCTCCCTATATTGCAATCAGATCCAGTACCTCCCGTGCGGTCCATGCTGGAGCTCTTTTTCGATTCTCAGGAGACTGCATTGTTACCTGTGCTGATGAGCTCTGCGTGGTCACTTGTGCTGATCAGAGCTCCACGCTGGCCAAACAGGAAATGAAATTCAAAAGTTTGCAGAGCTTTTCCTGTATACCTGGCCAGTGAATCCGAGTTGAGATAGCTGTCCAGAGCGGTCACAATGGTGCACCATGGGATACCGCCCGGAGGCCAATACTGTCGATTTGCGGCCACACTAACCCTAATCCGATATGGTAATACCGATTTTAGCACTACTCCTCTCGTTGGGGAGGAGTACAGAAACTGATTTAAAGAGCCCTTTATATCAATATAAAGGGCCTCGTTGTGTGGACGGGTACAGCGTTAAATCAGTTTAACGCTGCTAAAATCAGTTTAAACGGGTAGTGTAGACCAGGCCTCAGTATTAATTTTCAGGTTTTAGGTCTTTTTGACCAAATTCCAGTATAGGAGCCATGCCTTGTTCTTGAGGGTTTAAGTCCTGATAGCCATGTAGCAAGGCAATGCTGATCAGCGACCTGCACTCCAGCTGCTTATAATGCTTTGGCAAGTCCCACATTAATGACAAGTGTCACATCTATAAGGGATTTAAGCCTCACTCTGAGGATAGAGCAACTAGGCTCAAATGTCTACATATGGAGGCAGCATTTCACCCACCATCGGAGCCATCATGTTCAGAATGGACTCAGAGTACTGCAGCTTTCATGCCCCACCAGCGATGTCTATGGCACCTGGCTCTCTACCATCAGTGCCAAAGGGGGGAGAGAAGCTCTCCAAAGGCTCGGTACCCGGTTCGGCTAGATCATTGGTACTGGAGGCAATGGCTCTGGGAGAGGGTCTGAGGATCTCTAGGGCAGCCCTCATCTAAGAAGAGTGGATCATCGACTCTGGAACCTGTGCCAAGTCTGTTGAGGCCAACCCCTGAAGTATCCATAGAAAGACACCAAGGAAAGAATCAGTACCGGTACCGATGACACCAGAGGCATATGTAGCTACAAGAGAACTGCTTAACCTCTCAGTACCCATGTCCGTGGTGGTGGTAGAGGAAGGCTTCCAACCGGTACCAGTGCCTATGGTTCCTGCTTTGCCTCTTTAGGAGCATGCAGTGCCATTACCTTCTACAGCCTCAGAAGCTGGTGCAATCAAGAGTTAAGCCGGCAATAATATACCTGGCACTGTCATCTGTGACCTCTGGCTACTTACCTCTGGTTCCAATGGGCTCTGCTCCCCCATTGTCAGAGGACTCGGGGATGTATTCCACTGATTTGGAGATGCAATCTTTTGTGTCCCAATCTAGGTATGGTGCGTGTCCTCTGTCAGAGACTTGAGGGTCATGGATCTTGCATCAGTCTCCGCAGTGGCCTCTTAAGGAGCAATGACCTGGTCAAGGTTGTATCCCAGAGCCAAGTCAGTGCCCTTTTTGGACACCATGGGGTGTCTTCCTCCTGCTAGGACTTTCTCTCACCCATCTCAGTTTCCGTGAAAGTGCACCAAGAGTATCAGGAGGCAACGTTCTCCAGAGCCTGATACTGTGATTGAGCAGCTGGAAGTCACTCGAGCAGCTCCCTGGCTGCAAGACATGGAGCAGGCATTACCTCAGCATCCTTGTGCATCCTCTTCCTCATCACCAGAGCCAGTAAGTGACTCACCACCACCAGAGTATTACACGGCTAACCAAGATCTACTGAGAAGGGTGGCCTCTTCTGGATCTTCAGGCAGAAAAGGTCAATGAAAAATCTTAAACACTGATGTATATTCTGGCTTCAGTGGCACCTTCCAGAGTGGCTCTGCTGATTGATTAAATCATTATGGAGCCAGTTAAGGAACTCTGGCAGTTCCCCTTTTCCCTCCCTCCCACAGCACATCCGGCAGCTGTCTCTGCTTTTCATCCCTTGGTAGATCATGGATTTCTTTTTTCCAACCCCCTTCACCGTCAGGTTTCTAAACGGCTTGGACAGATTATTCCCACAACATGTGTAACCTTATATAACTTATATTGAAATGTTCCTAATTAATACTATGTTGTGCATATAAGGGTACAATAAAGCCCAATTTAGTTTTCAGGTTTAAACCTTTAGGTCACTTACAGTAAATTTATTTAGTAGACCACCAGTAGGCAACACTGAATGATAAAACCAGACTTTATTCAAAAGAAGTAATTTGTTAAGCAAACAGGCATACAGTTACCACTTGCACCTGCAATTTAGCAAGGCTACTCGGCTATTACAGTGAGAGTCCTTCTAAGCCCCCATCATCCTGGGCTCGATCATCCTTTGTTGCTTTGAGGGGATGGGATAGTGCATACTCAAGTCTAGTGAGCACTAGGAGCTGAGAGGGAATGGCCCATACTGAGTAAAAACAGAATCTTCAGAGATTTTAGCTGCTAAAATCTAAGCAATCTTTTCGAAGCATGTGTGAATTTTAGTTTTTCAAGGCCAAATTTGGGGGTATTTCATGGGGACAGCAAAAAGCATATCCCTGATACAAGGGCCACTCCTGGCATAATTTCAAACCCTGTTCCAGAGCAAGTCCTTAACTCGCAGCTTCCACCAGATAAGGACAAAAATGGGGAATACTGCCAGGTTATTGATGCACAATTTAAGTTTTAGTATGAGCATTTTTGTGAATTAGTGAACAGATCCCCACCAAGATGTAAACTACAACTTAATCCAAAAATGTACCACGCAGAACACAGACCGGTGACATTAGAGGAAGTGATGCTTGCAGTCAAACAGTTACGAAATGATAAAGCACCAGATCTTGATAATATTTAATCAGAATTGCTAAAGAGAGGAGGCATGGATTTACTTCACTGGCTTTATAGAGTTGTCAATTCAAAAATGGACTTTGCGTTTGGAAAATCCTTAAATTAGGGCCAGCACTATTGTGAAAATGGGAATTACTTTCTGGAAATGGCTTACAAAATTAACACTTCACATCTGTTATTTCTAGACTTACCATGTAAATCATAACAAATATTTGTAATTAATTTTATTTTTACTGTAGATAAAGGAAGCCAATTTCTGGGGCTCTAACTTTGTAATGAGTGGTTCAGATTGTGGCCATATCTTTATCTGGGATCGGCATACTGCTGAGCTTCTGATGCTGCTGGAAGCTGATAATCACGTGGTAAATTGTCTACAGCCACATCCATTTGACCCAAGTAAGACCATCTGCACCTGCAATATGCATGTTCCTATAGCCTCTAGTAAGAACCTTTACAGATGAGTCTTCAACACTTTGCCTAACCAAGCGTCACATTAGTAAATTGCTAGGAAGTCTGAGTGCTGCATCTCAGTTGTATAAAATACAGCATGCTGCTGCTGTCCTTGTCTATAATAGTGAGGTTTGGCTCAGAGGCCATTATACCTATCAACTCCTCAGAACAAAAATGGTGATATATAACATCTGAAGGAGGTCAGGATCCAGAAAGAAAAGTCCTCCTTTCCCTCTCCTTTCATCATGCACAATGAGTTTGAAAGAATGGTTCCCATGCCGTTGGTAAGATACTGTATTAGATAGCTCGCACTAATGGGAGAAGCAATATTAGCATCTGGTCTCAGCTTGTTCTACTTGCATGTGTCAGACTCTCAGATTCTGTGGGAGGAAGGTCTGAAGAGTTGCAGACTGCGGGGAAGTGAATTAGGTTAATAGGAGTTCTGCTGAGTGAGTTAAATTGGTATAATTAGGCTTTTTTAAAAAAAATATTCATGCTGGTGGTGGACCCGCTAGCATGGGGAAAACTAGACATGACCTGAAACTTTGCTGATAATTCTAATTGAACCATTTTTCAGTTTATGAAACATTGACAGAACAGTTTTAATTATTTTTCATTTTCCCATGGCCTCTTGACTGTTGTGTCCGCTAATTGTGGAAGTGAAAGTACCATATTACTGCAAGAGGCTGCTTTTTGCAGTATTTCATCCTGCCTAGTACAGAAATGTAATTGGGAAGAGCTCTTCTCATAAGATCCCCAGCACAGTTTTCAGACTGAAGGGACATATCCTAGTTTGGTTAAGCTTCTGAACTTGTGATTGCTTACTTGAATACCCAGTCTTACACATATTTGAAATGGGTGACTAGTGGTGTGCTGGAAGAGCTCACTCTATCAAAATACACCTACAGCTTCCCTGGCTTTTTAATCCAGTGTGACCTCCTTCCACTTACACCTTGAAAAATGCACATTAAGGGTCAGCCCTCCCAGCAGTGACAAGTGCTCTGAGCCAAGCCTCCATCCACATCTGCTGAAAGCCTAAAGATTCACTACTCCTTCAGTGTGAAGTGCCCTAATTCTCCCTCCCAGATGACAGAACATTCCAGTGCATTTTGGTGTTTTATTCTTTTAAATGTTTTAAAAATATTTGTAAATGTGCCTAATGTTTTTGGAACAGGTGCATCAAAGATTTCATATTTCTACATAAAATGCACTGTGGAAATTTAATTTGAGGCCTGTTCACATCTATCATTGCACATGTCTTAAAGCCTTTCCTGTTAAATCTTTTCAGATCATCAGAGGAGAGTATAATAATAGTAGCAGATGCTTGTTTACTTTCTAGTTTTAAATTATGCACAGTCTATGTAAAAGAGAGAATAAAAGGTTTCCATTTATTTTCTTCATTGCATATATTTAGTCGGTAGCTCAAATCCAGCAAAAAGGGATTATAACTCAATGAGACTACTCCTGTGTACGTCTTTGCAGGATGGGAGCTTACATATGTTATGATGGTGAAAAATTAGAATACTTCTAATGAAGTTAGGTGTGTGTGTGCATGTATGTCATGAAGCATGTCAGCAACATTTCCAGCACTTAACAAATCCAGTTAAGATGTTCAGAAAAGGCATTTCGTTTAGAACTATTTTCTAATACTCTTTTAAATTTGATTTTCTAGTTCTTGCCTCGTCAGGTATTGATTACGATATAAAAATCTGGTCACCGCTAGAAGAGTCCAGGATTTTTAACCGAAAACTTGCTGATGAAGTAAGAGCCTTTCCTTCTTTTTATGTCGCAGCTGTCATTTCTAGCAAAGTCTTCTCTGCAAACAGCTTGAATAACTGAATTTTTTTAACTTAAAACAAGTCAGCAATAGATTTTTATTTTTAAAAATAAGGTGTTCTTAAAAACAATTAACTTTTCATTTCTTTCGGTACATAAACACCCCACATAACCTGAGAGATTAGGAAATAATGGAATGAGCACAAATAGTGGAAGTATGAAATTATGAACACGAGACAAGTGTGAGATAGGGGGAGCTCTCAGAGTTACAAGGGTAGATAGTAGCAATCAGAAATGGAGGAGGCTGTGACTGTTTAAAAAAGTAAGAGATAAATCATAGACATATTGGAGGCAAATGAAATGTAAAAACATTATTAAAGATTCGCAGGCACAAAATTGTGTGTTATAGAGTTAAGGTTGAGAGTGTATATCAGCAATTTAAGGCTATAAAATAATCATTATATACCCAGTTAAAAAAATGCAAACATGTTAAGGTATGACACCCAAATAAACTTAACTCTCCCTTGTAATGATTCCCTGCTATGACCATAGATATGGCAACTGGATGTTAGTGCTTATGGTTGCAGATCAATTACATGGATTTTAAAGACATGAGGGTTTTTAAAAATATTTTCCCCCTCATAGTGTTGCTACAGGGAAGAGTTAAATATTTGTCTCTTATGCTCTTTTTAAATAACTGCTTTTTGCGCAGGGGTCAAGTAGTCACTTAACTTAACTTCTTCTCTGTATAAGTGTAATGTCTCATCGCAAAAGTAAATACTGCCGCTCCTGAGCTCTGAGCCATTTCTGCATACTTTACCAAAGGTCAAAGTGTATGCTCTAATTAGCTCTCATTGATGCTAGGTGCATTTGAGGGCAGTATTTGGTTCCAAGTATCTTTCAGAGGATGGGGGAGCAAAGAAAAATTATCAGTTTATTAAATCTTTGTTTGGCATGTGCTAGTCTTTAGCAGTTTCAGTACCCCAAAACAGGTTGCAATATAGAATAATTACATTTTGCCCCTTGCAGTTTCAGTTGGCTGTTAGATTTTTCACTCTGTGCGCTAACCTCTTGTGTATTATTGCTATGGCTAAGCAGTTGTCATGTTCTGCTACAAAGATGGCTGCATTTCCGTGGTGGGTGAAGGGATCACAGTCTATATTTGTGTATCAGATTAAGTTTGTGAGGTGCTTTGGGATCCTTCAGGATAATAAGCATACATAAAGGTAAATCGTGTAAAAAGTATTCTGTTTCTGACCTAATAATCACTTAACAATGTTTAAGCAATATGCTAAACACCAAAATTGAAGCTTTTAGGTTAGGGTTAAGTCTGTTTGTGAAGGAGAAATAATTTTAAGCATATTGTGTCCAAACAGAAAACATATTTTCTGCCAGTTGTAGATTTTGACATGTTTGTTGTGCCAAATATATCAATTTTTTAATTAATATCCCTGAGGGACAGGTGGGAGCTTAGGAGGAAAGCTGAGGAGTTCAGTTTTCACCATGTAAATTTAGCTGGTTGAGGGCATCCAAGATGAGATCTCTGAAATCCAGGAGTGGATGGAAGGGGAAAAGTCAGGGAGGACACTTGGGAAACTTCAACATGGATACAGTAGCTGAAACCATGAAAGCAGATGAGATTACCCAGCAGGAAAAGATGAGGGCGCAGAATCCTGAGAGACAGTGCCAGAGGGAAGAGGAGGAGGGATGAAGGTGCAGTTGGAGCAGTAGGAGTAGAACTAGGACAGGACAGAGTCAGGAAAGCCCAAGAATGAGTGAGTTGAGGAGGAGAATGGGAGTGATTGACTGTCATAGTGGCTGGTGAATAGAAAATGAGAACAGAGAAGGGATTCTTAGACTTGGCTAGGAGTAGGTCATTGGTGTCTTTATAAAAGCAGTTTCAGTATAAATAAGACAAAATAGGCTGCCAGGAGGTCTTGCAGAGAGAGAGAGAGAGAGAGAAGCCAGTGGAAATACTGTATTTAAGGAGGCGAAAGGGGTAAAAAAGACTGGGCAGTAGCTGGAGAGACAAATGGCATTGAGGTTTATCAATACCAGAGAAAGTACCCTAAGGACAGGAGTTGCATGAGGATGGAGAGATAATAAATAGAATGAGAGAAACTGGGAGAGAATCAGGTCAGATTCAGAGCAAGGTGAAAAGGTGAGCAGGAAATGGTTGTGGGGAGGGAGAGTGAAAGGAGCTCAACACTACTTGCTAGATAGCATTTTTTTTCCTTGGAGAAATTAACTAAATTATGGGCAGAGAGGAGGTGGCCTGGTTTTATAGACACAGGAGTCAGTTGGAGAGGAGAAAGAGCTACTTACAGTGAATGAACTTATAGTGCAGTAAATCCACATGTCCCTTAAGTTTTCTCCAGAGGTTTTCAGGAGCATGGGAGTAGGAGGAAGAACGTCATTTCTGTTCCTTCCCACCTTCTTAGTTATTGTTGGTGTGAAAGCTTTGTTCTTCTTCGAGAGGTTGCTCATATGCATTCCATTTAGGTGTGTGCGCGCCGCGTGCACAGCCGTCGGAGAAACTTTTTACCCTAGCAACACTCGGTGGGTCAGCTGGGCGCCCCCTGGAGTGGCGCCGCACTCGGGCAGATGGAGAGGGACCTCGTCAGCCGATCCGCCAAGGGTGTGTGCTGGACTCACGTGGCAGTGAGGATGCTACTAGATACCACTCGGAGGGCTATACAGAAGTTCCAATAGGTTTGACATGGCTTCTTGACGACTATGAGGGAGGGACGAGCGAGTCCCCCCCTGCCTGTTGATGTAGTAACACTGGACCGTTGTGTTTGCCTTAAAGACCGATATCCAACTGCGACGAAGATTGCCTGCTGGAGAGACGCTCCTGCAAGGCAAAAGCGGACGGCCCTAAGCTTCCCGTAGTGATGTTGCAGTGAAGGTGGAGCCTCTGATTGGATAGATCACAAACGGCCCCTGGGTCCGGTGAAGCGATCCTGATAGTGGGCCCCCCAGCCGAGGGAGATCTACATCCGTGCGTTAGGGTTAGAGATGTTGCGTGTGGAATGAAAGGGCATCCGCTGCGCACAAACCTGAGACGGCGTCAGCAGAGAATCGAGTCAGGGAGCGCGGGGTAAGAACCGGGAGGGATCAGAGAAGGCAGACGTCCAGTGGGATGTCCCATAGGTCGGCGACGGAAGACCGAGTGAAGCCACGTCTGAAAGTGTCGCATGCGCAGCCTGGCGTATTTGGTGAATGGGTGCAATGGGCCATACCACTCCACGAGCTAGGGCGAGGCAAGTGCGGGAGTGAGGTCAGACGATCTGCTTGCAAGAGGCCGGACGAGTGAAGTGAGCGCGTAGGGAAGCGCGCTTGAGGGCAAGTAGGCTCTGGGCAAGGAGGAAGTTCCAGTGTCGCTCCTATAGTCCAGTCTCTGCATTCGGATTGAGAGGGACTTCCTCCCGCATATTGAGGAGGATCCCCAGCGGACACAAGAGGTCTTGGTTACCTGGAGATGAAGCTTGGGGGCGTGCTGACGGACGTAAGGGCGTAAGCGAGGCGCACCTTGACTGAGCCAGTCGTCCAGCTATCGGGAAGACATGTATTCTGCTGTTTGCGCAGTGCGCTCGTGGCAAATGACGGCCATGCCTTATACGTTGAAGACCCTCGGGCAGTAGACAGGCCAAAGGGCGAGGACAGCAAAACTGAAAGTCGGGTGCTGTCTGACCCGTGAACCGAAGGTAACGTTCCTGTCGGGCGGGGAAAATAGAGCATAGTGGAAGTACCCGTCCTTCAGTATTGAGTGAGCCGGCGTACAGCTCCAGATCCAAGGATGGGAATAATTGGTTCCCAGGGAGACGCATGCGGACTTCAACTTGCGAGAAATGCCGAACCTGTAGTCCCCCGCAGATCTAGACATCTGTCGGCAGGCCTCGCTATGGATTGGGGATGAGAAAATAGCGGGAGTAATACACCCTTCCCCCTTTTGGGGGCAGCGGAGTATTTCTCTATCGGCTCCTGAGCGAGGAAAAGATTGTACTCGTGCCAGAGTGATATTGGCTCGTGGCACAGGGGGGTCCCTGAAGAGAGACCCGGAAGCGGGGGCGGATAAGGCGGGGTGAAGCAAACTGGAGGTGGTGAGATCCATGCTTTAATGTGCGGCAGGCACCCACGTGATCGGAAGTAATCTGCGACCACGCTGGACCAGCGTAAAGGAGGTGGGGATTAAAAAAAAGGCTGTTGGAGAAAGGAAGAGAAAAGGGATCCTGAAGAGAGTCTGGTACGGGGTCCCGTCCCCCATCGGGGCGTCACTGCTATGGAAGGCTGCTTTTGGCCCTGAGTGGCTTTGAAGGGGCACTTGAACCTAGGGCCGCCCTGAGAGCCAGACTGGCGTTTTCCGCCTCTCACGACCTCCGGGCTCCTGGTGAAGTCTGCCCGTGTTTCGAGGGCGGGAAGTAGGGCGGGTTAGGCTGGAGGGGCGTAAAGGGTCTCGTTGGAGCCACCGGGGGTGGTGGCATCCCGACGAACTGTTAGAGTGAGCTTGCCGCTTTCAGCGCTTTGACAGGTCGAGGGTCTGTTTGAAAAACAAACCCCGACCCTCAAATGCAGGGTAAGTCCTGCAATGTGGTCTGGGCAGCTACTGAGGGGGCTAAGGTGGAGGACTGCGCCAGGTAAATCCGTCTCAGCGTAATTCTCGGAAGGAGCTACCAGTCCTAGCAGCCGAGGCGGCCGCGTCCAGCGGCAGCTTGGAGGAAGGTCCTGCGATCTTCCTTGGCCCCTCCTCTCAAAGGCTGCGGAACTCCTGGCGTGAGTCCGGGGGCAGCAACTTCTGTAAAGCCTAACCTCTGACCGGTTGTTAAATGCCGTATGGACCATAAGAGGGCCTGCTGATTGGCGACTCGGAGCTGTAAGCTTGGCACTCGAATAGACCTTCACAGGCCTAGAAGTCATGCGCCTTAGCCTCTTTTTGATTTGGTGCCAAGGCTGCCTGCCTGGCCGATGGCTCTTCCTCCCTCTTAACTGAATTGGACAACTAACGAGGGGGGGTGGGTGCAGCATATAGGTGTCTCATAACCCTTGTGATGGGCACCATAATATCTCCGCTCCAACACCTTTTGCTGTCGGTGGGATGATGCATGGAGACTGCCAGCAAGGTATCCGGTAGTGGCTTGTACTAAGTTTTTATTTGAATGGGCAAGGTGCTATGGCCGTCGGGGCAAGTCGCAGCCAGAATAGTGACAACCCGGGTCGTCAACCTCCGCCACTTCCTCCATCCGGGAGGTCTTATGTTAAGCGGCCACCTTTTTCGGCGAAGGAGTCTCGCGTCCCTGGTGGTCTTTCTCTCTGCAGTCGCAACTCGGCCGGGGGCTCCTGAGGACGAGGTATCTCACCGTGCTCATTCGGTTGGAAAGAGGAGAAGGATACGGCCCGGGACAAGAGGACTTTCAGCAGGGCTTCGTTCCCTGATGGGTCCTGTAGTAAAGACTCCCGGGGAGTGCAGAGGATGGATGTATTATGTATGAGTCCTCCGTGTCTTCCGGCGGAGGACGGGATATGGTAGCCTCATGTGCCCAGATCGCTGTGGATGGCAGGTAGAGGGGCCGATACCCCGGGGAGCACCCCTGGCCTGATGGTAAGGGCCAGGGTTGTCCATAAATAAAAAAAAAACCACATGCCCATTGCTTGCTATTGCGCGGGTGATTGTGGGAGCGATCTGTCGTGGAAGAGTCCCCAAGCGGGAAAGTGCGTCTCGGTCCCAGGCTATTACTGCTACCTTCCCTGGACAGAAGACAGACTCTGACCGGACGGGCACGGAGGCGCGTCCGCGAAGGTGGGGCACTGACGTGCCAATGGGACTTGGCGCGACCGAGTTCTTGGGACCGCGTGCGGTACCTGGAGCCGGACCGGGACTCCGCCCAGGCTTGGTGCCGGGAGGTTGACCGGTTTGACCTCGAGCCTCGACGGCGAGATGCTGCTCTGGGAGAATGCGGCCTGCGATGCGGTGCCGGGAGCTCGACCGGATGCCGGGCGCATAGCGGTGATGGGGAGCGGGTGTAGACCCTGGCGCACTGGGGCGCTGGCGGCCGAGGGAGCGGCGGTGGGGTTCCGAGGCGAGCGGCGCACGATGGGAGCGGTTGCCGCGACTCGGAGCAGGTGCCGAGCGGTGAAAAACGGTGCTCGACGACTCGGAGCGGTGCCAAGTGAACGGCTGCCAGTGAACCGGAGCCGAGGGTGCTGCGGTAACGGTGCCCGCGACCCATAGCGGTTGCCGTGAGATGAAAGGAGGCGGGCGAGGAGAACCCGAGATCTGGGAGCGATTGACCGAAGATGCAAGTGGTGGAGGGCTAAAAGAGTTCCAAGGAGAAAAAGGCGGTTTGCACCTTGGGAGGGTCAAACGAACTGGCGGTAACACATTCAAAATGGAGGGTACTAGTGAGTGCCGTCCGTGATGGCATCAGGTCTGTGCCTGCACGAAAATGTCGTCGGTGTGGAAGGCACGCCAGCTCGACTGCGCGGAGCGGGGAGCTTTCGGCGCACGACTTCCACGGCCCGCGCGGAGGCCTGGAGTCAACGGGGGCACGGGATCTGGTGGCGCCCGCAACACCGGGTGTGGTGATCCGGGCGGTCGCCATAGGCGCGTCTTGCCTTCAGGGGCGGCTGCGAAAGGGTCCGTTCGAAGCTTATGGCCGACATCAGACCTCGGAGGGGGGCGCGAGTTCGCCCGTTCGGTCGCGCTCCGATGGAGCCTTACCGGTCGAGCGGTGTGATGTGACGGGACTGCCCAGGGAGAGGAGGGGGCGTTCCACATCCGTTGCTGCTGTACTCGGTGCCGGTGTCAACGCCGCCTCCATGAGGAAGCTGTGCTGGTCTAGTTCACGCTCCTATTTGTGGTACGCGGCTTGAGATGCTCTAGATGGGGCACTTGACGTTAAGTGGCGACCTCTCCCAGGCATTTCAGGCAGGAGTCGTGGGATTCTCTCTGTCGGCATTCTGGCCGATACAGGCGTTAACATTGCAGAATCCGGCGGCCAGGGCATGGCTTCGGTACTGGGGGGGGTGGGGAAACTCCCCGACGCGCGCCAAAACTAACAACAACTACCTAACTGATTTTTACTCAACTCTACTTAATAAACTAATGTAAACAAAAACGATTAACTAACAAAGACGGAATAAGCGAGTAGCTAGGAAGATGTGGAGGTCAGGCAACTGCAGGCTCACACTGTTCCAACGACCGACATGGGCGGTAAGAAGGAACTGATAGGGTGGCCAGGGTCGGCTGCGGCTATTTAAAGCGGCGGCGTGGGT
>NC_133769.1:177605172-177643413 GCF_003597395.2 Chelonoidis abingdonii | reverse complement strand
GCCCAGCCGACCCGGCCACCCTCAGTTTCCTTCCTGCCGGCTACTCGACAGTGGGAGGGAAAGGGTGGGTTTGGAATGGATATGAGCAACACATGCTCGAAGAAAACAGTTTACAGGGTAAGTAACCTAAACTGTTCTTCTTCTTCGAGTGGAATGCTCATATGCATCCATGTTAGGTGAAATCCCAAGCCTTACCAATAGGCGAGGGGTCGAGTGAGACCGGCGTCTGGATACGGCCGCCCAAGGCCGCGTCGTCCCGAGACTGCTGGACCAACGGCAGTAGTGCGAGCGAAAGTGTGAGCCGAATGAACCAGTCCAGCTCGGCAAATCTCCTGGATGGGGGCAGTTCCAAGTAGTGCTATGAGGAAGCTTGACGCCCCTCGACTGGAATGGCGTCCGTAAGTGACCCGAGGGCAACCTGAGCTTGCTCGTAGCAACGATGCGGATACAGGCCCTAGACCAGGAGGAATCCTTTGGGAGAAGACTGACAGACTTTCATTCGCTCTTGCACCGGCGACAGAAGAGCTGCGGAGACCTTCGAACGGGCTGGTTTTCCACACATAGCAAAGCCAGCTGCTCTGCGCACAATCCAGGGTGTTTGTAGCTGCTGCTCTCCTCCGAAGCATGCGGCTTCGGGAAGAAAACAGGGAGAAGATGTCCTGGCAAACGTGGAGGCAGACACCACCTTAGGGGAGGAATGCAGGATAGGTCGCAGTTGCAGCTTTTCGTTTATGAAAGACGGTGTACGGGGATCGACAGTGAGGGCCTGATCTCCGAGACCGACGCGCGGGTGAATGGCACCAGAAAGACCGCCTTTCCATCGATAGGATAGAGAATAGTGGGCGTGACTCCATAGGTTCATAGGCGGGCAACATAAAGTCTGTTCAAGACCAAGTTGACGTCCCAGGAGGGGGCTGCGTGTGACGAGGGTGGGAAAGTACGGTCCAGACCACATTCAGGAAGCGAGAGTACTAGCGGGTGAGAGAACCCGCGCAGCCAATGCGTCTCCATGATGGAAGGCGGATATTGCCTGCCAGTGCACTTAAGAGAGGAATCGCCAGCCGTCCTGCTTAAGTCCAGAGGTAGTCTGGATAGCGTCGGATTGACGCCGTAAGGGGAAACATCGTGGATGCACACAGGCCGTGAAGCGGCCTCGCACTTGGCAACATACGTTGCTGCGGGCTTGCCGTTTCCTGCGTATGGAGGATAACTGCCGCTTGCCACCGCGACTGAAGCAGCGTAATCTCAGCATCCACATTGTAGGAGCCACGCCGTGAGGTGGCAGCGATCGCCAGATCCGGATGACGAAAGTCTCCCGTGGTCTGTAGTGATGAGTCCGGGACACTGCGGCGGAGTTTAATTGGAGGCGGCTATGACAGTGTCCAGGAGGGTGGCATGTACCGGCTTAGCCTGGCACGCCGCGGGCTATAGATGATCTGGTGCCGTTGTCGCGTGCGAACCTTGAGCAAGACCCGTGTACCAGAGGAAACGGCGGGGAAGGCATAAAGTAGGCGGTGTCTCCAGGCAGGAGAAAGGCGTCCGTTTATCAACCCGGGATGGGAGAGAGGCCCTGGCGGAATGAGCGAACTCTGGCATCTCCTGTTCGAGCGGGACGCGTAAGAGTCTACGAGGGGAAAGCCCCCACCTCTGGAAAATGGAGTATAAATGACGTCCGATCTGATCGACACTCGTGGAGAGAAGGACCTGCGTCAGCCGATCCGCCAGGGTGTTCTGGACTTCCGTGGCAGGAGGATGCTCTAGATACCACTCGGAGGCTATACAGCAAGTCCCAATAGTTTGAATGGCTTCTTGACACTATGAGGGAGGACGAGCGGAGTCCCCCCCTGCCTGTTGATGTAGTACATGACCGTTGTGTTGTCCTAAAGCAACCGATACATCAACTGCCGACGAAGATGCTGCGATGGAGACAGCTCCTGACAAGGCAAAGAGCGGAACGCCCTAGCTTCCCGAGTGATGTGTAGGAAGGTGGAGCTCGGTTGGATAGATCACAAACCGGGATCCCTGGGTCCGGTGAAGCGATCCTAAGTGGGCCCCCCAGCCGGAGGATGTATCACATCCGTCGTTAGGGTTAGAGTGTTGCGTGTGGATGAAAGGGCACCCTGCACAAACCTGAGACGGCGTCCAGCCACAGACTCGACTAGGGAGCGGGGAAGAACCGGGGAGGGGATCGAGAGAAGGCGACGTCCAATGGGAGTCCTGGTCGGCGCACGGAAGACCGAGTGAAGCCACGTCTGAAAGTGGTCGCATGCGCAGGCCTGGCGTATTTGGTGGAATGGGTGCAATGCGGCGATACCACTCCGCCAGCAGGGCGTAGGCAAGTTGCGGAGGTGAGTCAGACGACTGTCTGCAAGAGCCGGACGAGTGAAGTGAGGCGCTAGGGAAGCCGCGCTTGAGGCAAGTAGGCCTGGGCAAGGAGGAAGTTCCAGTGTCGCTCCTAATCAGTCCAGTCTCTGCATCGGATTGAGAGGTGACTTGCCCTCCGCAATTCGAGGAGGCATCCCCAAGCGACACACAGAGGTCCTTGGTTACCTGAGAGGCTGGGCGGTGACCGGACGCTTAGGGCGTAGCGAGGCGCCCTTGACTGAGCCAGTCGTCTTCAGGTATTCGGGAAGACATGTATCGCTGTTTGCCGCAGTGGCGTGCAAGAGGTGACGGCACATGCCTTATCGTGAAGACCCTCGTGGCAGTAGACAGGCCAAGGGGAGGACAGCAAACTGAACAGTGGGTGCTGTCTGACCCGGAACCGAAGGTAACGTTCCTGTGCGGGCGGCGGAAAATCAGGCTAGTGGAAAGTACCCGTGCCTTCAGGTATCTTGAGGTAGGGCGTACCAGACCTCCAGATCCAAGGAGGGAATAATTGGTTCCCAGGGAGACGCATGCGGCTTCAACTTGCGTAGCACCCTATCGCCTATTTATGCGGCGCCGTGGTGGCGCCACTCCAGGGGGCGCCCAGCCGACCCGCCGAGTGTTGCTAGGGTAAAAAGTTTCTCTGACGGCTGTGCACGCAGCACGCACACACCTAAATGGAATGGATATGAGCAACACATCTCAAAGAACAACAGTTACAGGGTAAGTAACCTTGTCTTCTCTGCAGTTACTCATATGTGCAACATCATCAGTTCGCTGTCTTCCCATCTTATCTTGGAAACTATTTTTCTTTATTTCCCATACTACTTAATCTCTGTCAGGAACTCAGACGTCACAGTGATGATTTTATTATAAATATTACCATACTATCTGGATTAAAAAATTGCTCTTATGACCGACTTTTCTAATGATACAGTATACCTACAGCATAATTTATAACACGTGCTAGGGTCTTCTCTTTTGTCATATTTAACTTGGTAAAGCTTTTTTGGACACAGTGTATTAGATTCTGTATAAAATACAATCTGTATTGCATCAGGAATAGTTTGTAGTTAGTGATGCTTTGATCAGTGATGCCTTTTTTTTTTTTTTGTCGCTACAGGTTATAACTCGTAATGAATTAATGCTGGAGGAGACCAGAAACACAATTACTGTTCCAGCTTCTTTCATGTTACGAATGCTGGCATCACTGAATCCTATAAGAGCTGGTAGGAGAATTTTAGAGTAGCTTCTGTGCAGACTATTTATGCCATTCATAAATCTTGTCTAGCACTGTCACTTAAGCTGAACGTTTTGTAGTGAATTTTACATACCACTCTCAAACACTGTTTGTTTTTCTCCTTTTTAAGAGTCGCTAGATGTGTGTTTTAGATGCTAAATATTTATATATCTATTTTTTATTTGCTCCTTGGTGTATTCTATTCCAAGGAAAGAACTGCTCCACACTTCAATAATGATATTCTGACACTAATACTGTTTTATTGCAGAAATGATTGCCTAGTCACACTGTATAAGTGGCCAGTCATGATCCCTCCCTTGTGCTTCTTCATTTAATTTTCCTTTCTCTAAACTGCTACACAACAGATGTCTTTTCTGATGCCTACAGTGACTGACAGCAATTTTCCCAATTTTCTGACCAGTGCACACTTCTGGTTACAACTGTTTTTTAAAATACCCTCTCAGTTCCAACTCTCTAAAACAGGCTGCTCACTTCATTGACTTGCCATCTGTTTTTTAAAATTCTGCTCAAACCCATCTCTTCTGTGCTGACCATGAGTGAGTTGCTGCCTGCTTCATCACATTGGTGCTCACGATTTCTAGTCCTTTGCTTTTACTGTCCCTGCTCTCTTGTGGTGGTGTTGCAACTTTTCCATTTAGTATGTACTATCAGCCTACTTACTCATTTCAAATGGTTCCATCAGCACATAATACATAGCCACTGTGCTTTGGGTAGTGTCTGGTTGATTCATTGTATTGTAAATGTTAGCTGAAAAGTTACTTTTAAAGTTGTCCTTATTAAATCATCCTTGTGTCTTGCAGACCGGTTGGAGGGTGACAGGTCAGAAGGGTCTGGTCAAGAGAATGAAAATGAAGATGAAGCATAATTGGATCTTCTATGCGAGCACCTAGACGTTATGGAATTTATATAAGACATTAATTATATTTTTCCTTACAGAGCTTTAGTGCAATTTTAAGGTTTTGCTTTTGGATAACCCAACATTTTGTTTCTGAACGACTGTGTGCATGACTTTGGGAGAGTGTGCAAGTAAAATAAGCAAAAATGTTTTTAAAACGTTTTGCCATGTCTGAGGGGTGCTAGAAGATGCAAAGTGCAATATTTTCCTTAACCTGCAAACGTGGGAGCTTGGATCAATGTTTAAAAATAACTTTCATTGGAGCAAAAACATTGGTTCAAATAAATTTCTGTACCTGCTATTTGCATGTTTGTTGCTTTCTAATTAAAAGATTTGGTTGTTTTAAATTGTCTCATGTTCTTTTTGTACAATAATTGATTCATCACGATACAGTATTTTCCAGATTCTAATCTCAATTGTCCTTTCTCTCTGAGCATGATCCTGGACACCCTCAATTCCTATTGAAATCTATGAGAGTTGTGGGTTCTTGGCATTCTAGAAGCATTGCACCTTCTGCTCTTAAAAACTAGTTAAGATGAAAAAGGCCCAATTAGTTACAGAAGTCCTATATTATGTTCAATTTTTCATATGTGCCCATAAATTTTAGTAACAGACATATATATTTTAAATAGAATAAATGAATCATGCAATATTTATGAAGATAAAACTCCCGTAGAGCTGAATAATGGTATTGTGGCTATAGCATTGGACAGGATTTGGATGGATTTGGGATCTAGACGTTGACTCTGCTACAGACTTACTGTGTGATCTTGGTAAGTTATTTAGGCTAACATATTCTGAAAAGCTTGGCTAAGCACAACAGCAATTTTAGTGCTCATGGCATTTAGTGGGATTTGGGCGTTCAGAGGATTAATTTTCAAGTATCTGGAGCATTTTCTGAAGCTACTACTCTTTGAGGGTCCATCTTCTCCACTATGCCTCTACTCCTCCCCCTTAGAGTGCTCCAGCCACTATGTGCCCTGATAACTTGGGAGCAACCAAATTATGCGGGAATTCTATGCCAGGGCAGACTTGCTATCTGTACTGGGCACAGTAGATAGAACACCTAGCTCTGAGTGGACCAAGGGGAGATATACAGCCTGAAAAAATAGGAAACATACCTATTCCAGGATTAACTGCACATTATGCAGAGATGCTTTGGTTTTCATGGCTGTGATGGCTAAACACTCTCACAAGTATGCCACTGTTCCTCATTCTGCCACCCAACATTTATGCAGTTTACAACCTGAGCCCATAGTCTTTTTCTTCTTGGCAGAAGGGAATCTGGAGAGCTTACATAGCAGCTCCATCTTGAGTCTGGTCATTTCTGTAATAAGATGTCAGTTTCTGGGTTCTGTAGTTGGGATTTCTTTGAACTCCCTTATTTTTTTTGCCATTTCCCTTCTCACCTGTGCCTGCACCAAAAGCTACTGCTATCACCATCTTGCATGTTTGGACACTGTCTATTATTGTCTGAAAATAGCCTACCTTTACACTGTTCAGCACAAGGATGTCCATGCCTCATTAGTATGTGTAAATTGTCTGTTTACATGTGCTATTATAGATCTAGTAGGTATTTCTGTCCAGCCCTGAGCAACCAGGAAATTTTAATTAATATTTTAAAAAATCCTGTGCACTGCTGGGCACTCAGATCTTTCCATCCCATCCTACCCCCATCTTTTGCTTACACCTATACCAGGATTCCAGGGGCCTGGGGTGTTTGGCGGCGGGGGGCCCTTACTTCAGCGGTAATTTGGCAGCGGGTGGTCCTTCCGCTCTGGGACCTGCCACTGAATTACCACTGAAGACCTGGAGCAGAAGAAGCTCCTGGGGCCCCGGCCCCATGAGAGTTTTCTGGGGCCCCTGGAACAAGTGAAGGACCCCGCTCCAGGGGCCCCAAAAAACTCTCATGGGGGCCCCTGCGGGACCTGGGGCAAATTGCCCCACTTGCCCTCCCCTCTGGGCGGCCCTGACCTATACTCAGGGTATTCATTGGCAATCACAGTGATTAGCAACTCCTAATCACAAAGAGATAAGTCACAGAGGAGTTATTAGATCATTACTGTGAAAACACTGATTATTATTTTTAAATCGCTGCCATTCATTTTTCCTGATTTTGCTCCTTTGCAGTTAGGCTCCTAGCAAGTGAGCAAAATCCTTTCCTTGGTCTGTTGCAAGGTAGGTATGCTGTCTGGTTTGTCGTCATAACCTGTTCTCCTCTGAATACCATGAAAGACATGTTATTTTCAAAGATAGCAAGACTTGTACTCCTCTGTGGTATTGAGCCACTGTGCTGTCCAGCCCTCATAGCTCCACAGACAAACCAGAGTCTCACATGGAAACACCCACTCTGTACGCATTGATTATGTAAGGACACTTCCTCCACAGGTATCATTTCAGAAAAATTTGGGGGAGGGATTGTGGAGGGCAAAGCTGAGTCAGCATATACACTGAGTCAGAACACTATATCTGATTGTATTATATCCTGCAGAGTTGTGGGGTGGGGGTACATAGAGTGGAAGGAATAATAGAGCATGTAGACCTGTGAAAATTTGGGGTGGGGGAGCAACAGCCCCTTTTGTTGCATAGCACATAATGTCTTTGCTATTCTCCATGTACGTCTGAAGCTTTTCTACCGGTTCAGGTGCTGATAAAGTATTTCTGCTCTGCTAGTAGGCAACAGGCATCCACCATATGCAGGGATTATTGAAGTATCTTAATTCCCTTTGGATGTGGAAACTGTGATGCTTAGAATTAGGGAGACCGACGCTGACTGACTGGGGGACCGGAGTTTTGAAAATTCCAAGGCTGATCCCCTTGGGTGTTGTCATAAGGGGCAACTCCTCTGACTTTCAGGTGTGGGGGGATGCGTATGGCTTTGTCTTCTTCCCACTCCCTATTTTTGTCTGTCTGTGGAGGGGAGGAAAGAGAGAAGGCAAAGCTGAGGAAAAAAGAATCTGAGACTGCTTTGTGTAACCATGCTCAGCGTAGGCCCTATCCCCCTTCCTTGCCACCTTCACTCTCCTGTTTAGTTAGGCTCAATAGGAAAGATATAGCTGCAGCTAGACCCCCTGCCAGTAGGGGCTACTCTGTCCCTCTGCTGGACAGGCAAGACGCCACAGCAGTGACTGTTTTCTTGCCTGGGCCCCTCCCCTTCCTGCTCTGCAGAAGGCCAGAGGATGAGCAGCTCCTGGCTAACGCATGGGGGAGCAGTGACTCCCTCCTCTTCCCCCATTTGCTCTTTAAAGGCAGACATCAGGGGTTGACAGATCATGGAAGATAACATCTGCAGAGTGAGGAGTAGCAGAGGGAGACCAGCAAGGGGGAAGTTGGCTGCCCAGAGCGAGGGAGATGCAGGTGGGCCTCAGCGAAGTAGAGTGGATGGCAGGGGGACTCGGGGAGAGTGGGAGGGAAGTAAGGGCTCCAGAGGAGAGTGGGAGAGGGGGAATTCTAAGGGAGCCTGGGGGTGGGGGCTGGGATAAGCGAATAGACCTACGGGGTAGGATGGCAGTGAGTTGGCACTGATGCCCAGGATACTTGCTGGGAATATTTGGAGGACAGGAGTAATGGGGACACCAGGCTGGGCAGATTGTTGACCTTGAAGGGGCATGACAGAGGGAAAGGGTAACACGGGAGGAAATGGGGGACATCAGCAATAAGGGAGAAAGGGGATTCCAGAGGGAGTGAATCAAGGAGTAGTAAATAGGTGCCAAGGGAGATGTGGGGCCAGGGACTGGAAGGAGCTTTGGGATGAGGGAGCAGAGACTGGAGGAATTGAGGAGAGGGGTTATTGAGAGAAGTAGAAGAAATTGAGGGTGCAAGGGGAGGGTGAAGAGGAATGAGATAGGTTTGGGGAGGAGCAAGTGGAGGGATTTGGGAGGAAGGAGAAGCACCATGGGGATGAGTGCAATAGAAGAAAGTGAAGGGAATAGAGGTATTATGAAGAAGGAGGTGCCTGGGAAGAGAGGCTGGGGAATTTGGGGAGGGGGAGAAGGTGGAGGAAGTTTGCGGAGGGAAAAGAGATGGCAGTGGAGTGGACTTGGGGAGGAGGGACTGGGGATCTTTAGAGACAGAATGGGGGATTTAGAGGCAACAGAGAAAGATGAGTTTGGGAAAGGAGAAAGTGGGGGAGGGGTAGAGAACAGACTGGAATTTGTGGGGAGGAGAGTCTACAGAGAGGTCTTGGAGGAGACACTAGGGTTTTGTGGAAGGCAGAGTAATATGGGGAGAGTCATGAAGTCTGAAGGGGGAAGAGAGGAGGATGGAAACTTGGTATGTTTTCCAAAAGCTGCTGCAGCACATTATGGGAGCTGATCCAAGATGACAGCGTATGAGGAGAGATGAAAGGAAGCCAAAGTAAGTAATGTCTTTTTTTTTTTTTTTTTTTTTTTTTTTTAAGGGAAGTGAGGAGAAAATAGCCTGTGGTATAGGAACCTTTTAGCTGGTGGCAGGAAAGAATGAGTGTCGGGGGCGGGGGGAGGGTAGAAAGAAATGCATTTTCCCCATTGCCCAATTTTTTAGGTAAATGTATTCCACTGTGGGGCACTCAGCTCCACCTAGGCACCCAGAGACCTTTGGCAGCCAGAAATGAGAGCATATTTCCAAAAAACATGGGCTGCCTGCAATCTATTTTGAAAATACCCCCTTCTTTTGAATGCCCAAAGCTCCGAAGAGCTGGCAAAGAGTAATCTCTTTGATGCTTTCCCTGTAAATTTGTGTTCATTGGTTCCCCAGCTGTGAAATCAGAATAGTACTTATCTACCTTGAAGAGAATAAATTCATTAGCTTTACTGAAATGCTGAGATACTGTGATGATTGGGGACCATGGAAAAACCTCTTGAATCCCATGGCAGTTTTGCTCATATAAAGACTGAGGAATGGAGTCCCTATTTTGCCTTATTTAAAAAATATAAAACAAGGTATTCTAGAACAATTTTTCTAAGTCCAACAGCTTACAGTAGAAATACTGCTGTTTTATGCTATTACCTTAGAATAGTGTATTTTTGTAATAAGAGATTTAACAGAACAAGGTGTTTGTTTAGTTTTGACCTAAAGAACCCGTACAACATATATAAAGTAAATTCTGCTATAAAGTCTTCTCTTCTGTTATTTTGATGCCATTGTTAACCTATTTATACATGAACCCCTGATGATGGAAGCAAAGATTTTAGAGCACTGAGGTGATGTGTTGTGACTGCTTGCACTAGGGACTA
The DNA here is from genome assembly GCF_003597395.2 of Chelonoidis abingdonii. Taxonomy (NCBI): domain Eukaryota; kingdom Metazoa; phylum Chordata; order Testudines; family Testudinidae; genus Chelonoidis; species Chelonoidis abingdonii. The sequence continues at coordinate 177,633,677 of NC_133769.1, read as the reverse complement.
GCTAGAGCACATGGTGTTTATTATAAGCCCCTCTTTCTGGAGATGAATAACTTGTGACATTTCAAATTATAAGCTAATGTTTGATATACATATTTGTAAATCTTTTTTTAAAAAAATGCTTTGACAAACTTCCTCTTCGCACTCCATTATAGCCCCCAGCCAGTTTTAAATCTTTATTTAAAAAAAAAAAAAAAATCCAAGGCTTTTCTTCAAGTGGCATATTAGTGAAACTTTCTGACCCTTACTGGTTCACCATGTCTTGGGGATAAGTTAAAAACCTTAGCATAGGGCATACAGCCAATTACTTGGGTACCAAATGTACAAATAGACATCTTTGAAACATATATACCAATATGATACTATTGTTTCCTCTTCTTAACTTGAATATACTGTATATAGATTAATATGCCTTGTCCTCAATGGGGGAACTTTGTAAGTCACCATGGTAGGTCTCCTAATTCTTAAGAAAAATAGAAAAGAGGTGATTTTTAAGTTGCTTTTGCCATTGCAGCTTCACTTAGCCCGAACAATCCCTAGAAAAGAATATACTATGAAAGATAAATACAGCAATGTTTCTAAGGTCTGGTCTACGCTGGTGGTGGTGGTGGGGAATTGATCTAAGTTACGCAACTTCAGCTACGTGAATAATGTAGCTGAAGTCAACGTACTTAGATCTACTCACCGTTGTGTCTTCATTGCAGTGAGTTGACTGCTGACGCTCCCCTGTCGACGACGCCTGCGCCTCTCCAGTGGAGTACCAGAGTCGATGGGAGAGCGCTCGGCGGTTGATTTATCACGTCTATGTTAGACATGATTAATCGACCCCTGCTGGATCGATTGCTGCCCATTGATCCAGCGGGTAATGTAGACAAGCCCTAAATGTCATTTTTCAGAACTTCCTGTTAAACAGTAGTTATTTTCTAAAAGGCTTCTTACATATCTGAAGGTTAAATATTCAATTTGACATCAAAGGATCTAAGTTATTGTTACTTTTAAATGTGGGGTCAAGTACCAGAGGGGTAGCCATGTTTGTCGCTTTTTATGGATCCAGACTAAGTGCTGTGGCACCTTATAGACTAATACATCTGTTAGTCTATAAGGTGCCACAGGACTCTGTCGCTTTCAATGTGGAGTGGATGAACTTCAAGAAGGGGAGAAATTTGGGTTGAGTAAGTATTCAAGAATTTGGATGTTTATAAGAAGATTATTCAAACCTTCTGAAGTCTCCTTTTGGTTACAGGCAGGACAAAGCAGTGTATTTTCCTTTAGTACGAGTCCAGTGGTGCCAGCATTTGTTATTTTATCATGAATTTTCGAAGCCCCAGCTCCTGGAGGTATTTGATTATAGGAAAAATCTCAGCTTACATTTTTTAAGAAAAGGTAAATTTCTAGCCCCATGGTTGTAGAGAAACATGAAAACATGACCTAAGTGTTCTTTAAAGGCTCAAAAAACAGAAGGCAAAGAAAAAAAATCATAGACTTGTAGGACTGGAAGGGACTTCGAAAGATCTAGTCCAGTCCCCTGAGCTCATGGCAGGACTAAGTGTCTAGACCATCCCTGACAGGTGTTTGTCAAACCTGCTCTTAATCTCCAATGACAGAGATTCCACAACCTCCCCAGGCAATTTATTCCAGTGCTTAACCACCCTGACAGTTAGGAACTTTTTCCTAATGTCCAACCTAAACCTTCCTTGCTGCAATTTAAGCCCATTGCTTCTTGTCCTATCCTCAGAGGTTAAGAAGAACAATTTTTCTCCCTCCTCTTTGTTATGACCTTTTATGTACTTGAAAACTGTGATCATGTCTCCTATCAGTCTTCTCTTTTCCAGACTAAACAAACTCAATTTTTAAAATCTTCCCGCGGAGGTCATGTTTTCTAGACCCTTATCATTTTTGTTACTTTTCTCTGGACCCTCTCCAATGTGTCCACATCTTTCCTGAAATGTGGCACTTCAGAACTGGACACAATACTCCATTTGAGGCCTAATCAGCACAGAGAAGAGCAGAAGTATTATTTCTCCTGTCTTGCTTACAACACTTCTTCTAATTCATTCCAGAATCTTTGGGTTTTTTGCAGCAGTGTTACACCATTGACTCATATTTAGCTTGTGATCCACTATGATCATCAGATCCCGTTCCGCAGTACTCCTTCCTAGGTGCTCATTTCCCATTTTGTATGTGTGCAACTGATCTTCTCTCCTAAAAGGCGTTCTTTGCATTTGTCCTTATTGAATTTCATCCTATTTACTTCAGACTGTTTCTCCAGTTTGTCCAGATCATTTTGAATTTTAATCCTAACCTACCTGTTTGGTTTTCTAAATCTAGTTTTTAAACTAAACAATCTCATGATCACTACTAGTGATATTTGAATGCTTGAAGTTGGCAGTACTGCAAACTCTCCCTTCAGTGTTAGCAGCATTGCTTTACTTGTACAACTTAAAAACAAACATAGTGGCTGCAAGGTCAGAAGAGTGTAAGACTTCATTGTTCCCACCTATGGTGAGAGAAAAGGAGCGTTGGAGGTTTAGAAAACATTTATTTTGGGAATGAGGATGGAAATATCTGAATGTTTTTACACTTAATACTGTACCCCAAGAATGGAACCCATGAGAGATTTCAGTCCTTCACTTGTGTTCAGCAGCAAGGTCAGAGACAAATCAATATGTATCAGAGCATAAGTCTAATTATTATACATACAATGAGCAATATATATGCCTAAACAGTGAAAGTAAAACTTGTAAATTTGGAGAACTAACGTTCTTTGAAAAAGGTCAGGATAGTTTCAATTTAAGATATTAATAAACCCAGAGGGATGCAGTGATTAAGCATTTTTGTGGAATTAAGGCTTGATAAAATTAGCACCTCATTTTCTCTGACTTTCATCGACTGTCTCAGTTGGAGGTTCTAGATTCTTGGCTGCTTCCTCTGATCCTCCCAGCAATATATTAGTCCAGCCCCTCTGATGCTGCAACACTATCAGGCAGCGGCACACAGGAGGCAGCAGGTTAAAACAGTCAGCAACAATGAAGAGCAAAGGTTCGGATTTCAGTGAGCTCACCTTCATGAAAGGTATTTTTAGAGAGTCATAAAGAAGGTCAAAAGTGACTTCTCCTTTTCAAAATGTTGCTAACATACCTTGATAGTCATTCACTGAATAATGACTTCAATCCTATACAAGCAACCACTCCCTAACAGGCAATCTCTTGTCTTAACAGAGCAAACATATAGAATCGGATCGTACTGTCAGTTGGTTGTGCAGCTTCCATTTTCTTCACTATGAGTTTCACACCACATCCCTAGTTGTCACCTACCACCCATGCTGGAACCTATGTGGGTTATCATCAAAAAAGTTTTCATTACAAACCACTTGAAAAAATGCTCTAATATGAAGTTGATTACGATCACCAGGCTAATAAATTCCAGTTTCAGACCATATCTTCTGATGTGTTTGTACAGTGTCTAGCATAATGGAGATCCAGTCCTCATTAGAACCTCATGGCAGCACTATCATGCAAATATTTAATAATTATTTAGGAAAGCGTCTGATTTTGTACTTGCTGGGGGATGAACATGCATGTGTCAAGTTCTTTCAGTTAGTCTCTTGCTCATGGTATCCTGCTCTTACCTGGTGTGGCATCATGCTCCCTTTATAGTCATCATCTTGTCAGGGCAACATCGTAACTTTTATCCAGCTGAACCAATCTGGTGCACTTGTGACAAATGCAAATACCAGACCTGCAGCCTGGCTTCCAAAAGTTCTGTCATCGGATCAAGGAAGTTCTGGATTACTCACTATCCCTCTCTCAAGTACCCCCGCATTACTCGCTATCCCCACATCAGAAAGCAGGTCTTGCAGCCCCACATTTTGTAAATCTAAATTTCTAGTTTAATGCAGCTGCTCATGTGCCACATGTAGTATTTTCTGTTAACATTTTTTAAAGTGGGGATTTTGTTCTGTAGAGTATTGTTATTTGCTCAAATATCTATTCAGGATGTTACTCCCCATTCATCTCTTGTATACTGTTTCATCCAAATCTCTCTCCCATCTAGCCTTAATTTTCCTACAAATTCCTCATGCTTACCTAGAAGAAACTAGCCTCACCAGCCCAGGCTTATAGTCACTAAAGTCTGATGCCCTTTTAACAGTATATATTACCTGGGTTGGTACTTTCAGCCCAGTTCCCAGTGGACATGTCTGCACTGTTGCTATCATTAATTGGTTCTGTGCGCACAGATGTCAAGGACTGAATCTATGTGAAGACTTAACTACCCTCCTACTAACCCCTCTTCCCCCATAAATTGTTCACCCTGAAGATGATTAACACATATGGATGTCTGCACAGTCACTACCTGCTTTGGAACATTTCTGTGCATTAAAAGAGGGCTTTCAGTCTCAGGATTGTCACTCTGTCTCCTTTTCTGAGCATTTGGAAGAACAAAATGTTGTCGCCTAAAATAATTGAAGTTCTTTTTAACCTTGGTATTGTGAAGGGAAGCTAGGCTTTTTTACCTATTTGGGGGTTTTAGCATCATTTTCACACAAGTGCCATGAAAGCATCGTTTCCAAATAATCACTCCTTATGCTCCTTTGAAACAGATTTCCGATGGACAGACTAAATTTTTCCAGTATCAAGAATGTTCTGAAAGCCTGGGTCCTCTTGCGAATCTTTGATAAATAAGTGCTGAATATTTTAACTAGACACTACCTTATTTTTTTTAAACTATTTATTACTTTATGGATAATTTTATGGGGAATTTAATAATTTTTTTAAAAAACCTGTCTTTCTCTCACTTTTCTCATGACCTCTTTCATCTGTTTCTCAGGCAGTAAATGAAAGGGTTCAACAGGGATTAGGATCGTATAGAATCCACCAGGTCACAATCCAGTGAGTAGCTGGAACTCAGTTGTATGTACAAAGAGCGAAACAGAGAGTAGGTCTGATGCATGGGTGGAGAAAGCTTTCCATCTCCTATCTGCTGATTTCATTCTCAGGGTGATGGGGAGGATGTAAATATAGGAGACAAAGGTGGTAAAAATAGTGAAGACCTGAATTGGGTCACCAAAGATAAAAATAATCAGTTTGTTAATGAAAGTGTCAGATATCCCTGAAGAGACCATTGAGTGTGAGAAGCCACAGAAAGATAATCTCAATTAAAAATACCACTCGTATGCAGCATGGTACGGAGCATCCAATGATACATGAACTGATTACCAGCGTGATACAGTCTGCTGGATATGGCCATTCTATAAAGCAGTGGGTTATTTAGTGCTACATAACGATTGTATGATGTTGCCACAAAAAGGAAGCACTCTGAAGTTGCACAGCCACACAGGAAAACAAACTATGTAATACATCCGGAGAAGGAGATAGCTTTTTTTTCTCCACTAAGAAGTTCATTAACATCTTGGGAGTAATAGTTGAGGAACAACAGGTGTCCACATGGGATGAGTTACTGAGGAAAAAGTACATCCAGGAGTGAAGACGAGAATTCATCTGCATTAATGCCAACATGCCAAGACTACCCACCAGGGTTATGAGATACATCACCACAGCTTGGGATGATCTGTAAATCATAAGGAACAAACTCTGTCACCCTTCTGTCATTGCTCCAGTGTTTATCTGATGAAATGAGTAGATAAATATGAGGCAATTCAAAAGGTTTTAAATCAAATTTAAATGGTTGTAGCAATGAATGGCTGTGTATCTTCGGGTAATGGATAGATAGGGGGCACCTACCTACTATATAAATGACTGCATAACTGGATAATATTGCTCGTGGACGCCACCTGCAGGTGCAATGATCTGGTTGTAAGTAGATTGCTCTTAAAGGGGCAGTTTTCATTGTTCATATCCTTTCTAAAGTAAATGTGTAAAAAGATTAAGACATGGATTTAATCACAACTTCATTATGTGAATTACAGCTCTGAATGGGACTATTTTACTGGAAAAACAATCCTGAGCTTTTTGTATCTGATGATTTATAATGAATCCCATAAAATATTGACTTCAGTGACTGAAATAACCCTTGATTTGACATTTTCTTTCTCTCTCAGATACAATCATATTTTATAATGAGACTTTAACTATTTCTCTTTGTGATGCAACTAAATTGCACTTGTTAGATGTAATTAGGACCTGTATCTGACATTCTGAAGGTCCCATACAGGCGTTGTCATGGTAACTCACTAGGATGTAGGGTTTTTTAAATCTTTTGGGCTAAATTCTGGAATGGAGGCCGTCATACAGATGAAATTAAAGAAATTACAGAGAAATATGCCATAGAGTGTGTAGGTTTTATTAGGGACTTCAACTCAGTGGGTGAGCTCTTTATAAGAATTGTAGATACAGAAATTCATAAATGCTACAATGACCCACAATGCTGTGATAAATGTAGAAGGTCTGAGCCATGTGGCAGTCAGTTAGTGAAAACAGATTATCTGAGATGCTCCCATGTCTAAACCGGGAAGTGTTGGTTAGAAAAATTTTGCTTTTGCTGAGAAACGATAGCTTTATATTTATGGGTGCATTATGGCTGTTCTTTTGTTTTCATTACTATTGTGTACACACAGCCTTTTGATTTGTTATGCCTTTGTAGTACTGCATATTGATTAAGAGGTGTAGAGGAGAATAAGCAGTCCAAAATTGTCCACCCTCAAAACCTGCTACATTAGATACAGGCATAAGAGAAATCAGGAAGCTCAACTCAGTTCTGAAAGGCTTTAAGCAAATAGGGCAGACTTGTGCCCAGCGCTGCATGTGCATAAGGAGCCATCCACATTGGTCACTACCAGGGTTGTGGCTCAGAGACACCTTGTCACCTGAGAGATTCAGCACCAGCAAGATACATCCTTAACAGACCTGCAGATACGCATCCCCTTATGTACACATTTACCCCCCATGTGTTTATACACAACAAATACATGAATGACGCCTGACACTTGTATGGTACTTTAGAGAGGAAGTATGGCCTAATGGCTAGAGCAGCAGCCACAGCTGTGGGAGTGGGAATTCAATTCTCTGCACTGTCACAGACATCCTGTGTGACTTTAGGCAAGTCATTCAGGGTATGTCTGCAAAACACACAGGTGTGATTACAGCATGTGCAGACATTACTGAGCTAGCAGTGAAGCCATGGCGGTATGACCCATAGCAGGTCTAGCCCCCTGAGTATAAGCCCAGTAGTGAGCCTGGCTATGTACACAGTCAGCTAGCCCATGCCTCCATGTCTTCACTGCTGTGGTACCCAAGCTAGTTAGATTAAAGCTAGCTCAGGAATGTCTACACCCCCTCTGATTGCAGTGTAGACCAGAGGTCGGCAACCTTTCAGAAGTGGTGTGCCGCGTCTTCATTTATTCACTCTCATTTAAGGTTTCGTGTGCCAGTAATATATCTTAACCTTTTTAGGAGGTCTCTCTCTATAAATCTATCTTATATAACTAAACTAATGTTGTATGTAAAGTAAACAAGGTTTTAAAATGTTTAAAAAGCTTCATTTAAAATTAAAGTAAAATGCAGATTGTATCAGTTTAGTGCAGTGGTTCTTAATCTGGGGTGCATGCACCTCCTGGGGGTGCAGGATGCCCCTTCTGGGGGTGTGAGACATGCGAGATTTTTTTAAACAGTACATCACTGAAAACACAAATTAAGCACAGGCACATAAGTACAACTACTTTGTTTCATCAAACCTATGTACTTATTAACATTATACTTTTTTAATCATTACTGTAATATACGTTTTCAAGTTTTTAAGCCAATTGTAGTGTAATTTTTTATAAGGGCTCCAAAGCGCTGGGACCTGACCAGGGAGCATAACCCTGGGCTGGCTGCTGGTACCCCAGGCTGCCAGGAGGGCTGAGCAGGACAAGAGGCCTGGACCCCAGCTGGCAGGGGGCCAGGCAGCTGGAACCACAGACCAGCAGCAAGGTGAGTGGAACCGGGGGCTGGTATCCTAGGCTGGCACCGGGCTGAGCAGGGCCAGTGGCCAAGACCCCAGCTGGCAAGGGGCTGGCGGCTGGAATGCTAGACCGTCAGTGGGCTGAGCGGGGCCGATGGACAGAACCCCAGACCGGCGGTGGGCTGAGCAGGGTCCCTGCCCCACTCAGCCCGCTGCCGGCCGGGGGTTCTGTTCACTCAGCAGTGAGGTAAGTTGGGCCGAGAGCTGGTATCCCAGGCTGGCAGCAGGCTGAGCAGGGCTGGTGGCCACGACCCCGGCTGGCAGCGTGCCAGTAAAAATCGGCTCGCGTGCCCCAGGTTACTGACCCCTGGGATAGACCCTTAGTCTCTGAGCACCAGTACAATGGCGATGACTGCACTGGACAGGCAAGAGGCTACAGCTGTGACTCCTTTCTTGTATGGGCCACTCCCCTTCCTGCTCTGCAGAAGGCCAGAGGGTAACCCATATTGGCAGGAGGACTAGCTGCAGCTATATCCTGTCTATTGAGCCTAACTAAACAGGAGAGTGATGGTGGCAAGGCCAGAGGGTGAGGAGCTCCTGGCTCAGAATCAGAATCAGCAAGGAATCAGGGCAGGGAAAATACATCTCCCTGAGTCATATCTGAACTAAACATATAATATTGCATAAATAGTAAATAATAGTAAGAAAATGCATTAGGTTATCTTTTGTTGTAGCTTGTTAATTTTCCCTGTGCTAAGAGGGAGGTTTATCGCTGTTTTTGTAACTTCAAAGTTTTGCCTAGAGGGGAAATCCTCTGTGTTTTGATTCTTTTTGTTACCCTTTAAAGTTATCTTCCATCCTGATTTTACAAAAGTGATTCTTTTATCTTTGTTTAAATAAATTCTTCTTTTAAGAACCTGATTAATTTTTCATTGTTCTTAAGATCCAAGGATTTGGGTCTGTGTTCACCTGTACCAAGTGGTGAGGATATTATTCTCAAGCTTTCCCCAGCAAAGGGGTTGTAGGGCTTGGGGGAATATTTTTGGATAATAGGACTCCAAGTGGTCCTTTCCCTGATTCTTTGTCTAAATCAGCAGTGTCAGCATACTGTTCAAGGACAAGGTGGAATTTGTGCCTTGGAAAAGTTTTTAACTTAAGCAGGTAAAAATAAGCATAGAGGGGTCTTTCATGTGGGTACCCACATCTGTACGCCAGAGTTCAGGGTGGCGAAGGAACCCTGACAGACTCCAAAGAATCAGGAAATGTCCGTGAAGAAGCAAAGAGGACCTGCTCCATGAAGTCATGCAGCAATCCCTCAATGAAAATCAAAAAGTGCAGGAGTGGCAAGCACAGTCCCATGAAAGTGACTTTCCTCATCCGAAAGCTCTGCAGCCACTGCTTGTCATCCCAGACTTGCATGACGATGTGATCCCACCACTCAGTGCTTGTTTCCCGAGCCCAAAGGCGGCGTTCCACTGTGGTGAGCATGTCTGTATATGTCACAAGCAATCTCATGTTGTATGCGTTATGCGAGTCGACATAATCATCGGACTCCTCACTGTCACTTTGTAGCTTAAGGAGTAACTCGACTGCAATTCGTGACATGCTGGCGAGACCCATCATCATATTCCTCACGAGTTCAGGATCCGTTCCCGCAGACCAAAAGGGAAGACAGAGCGCACAGTACAAAAAACATTGAAAGATTACGCCAAGTATGGACTGAAGCACAAGGATTGCTGCGATGCAAAGCAATACATCAAGGGGCATTGGGACAGGACACAGAATGCCCCGCAACACCTCCGCCCCCGCCTTCCCATGAGCCACAGTGCCAGAATGGGAAGAGGTGCTCTGTGGGATAGCTGCCCCATAATGACCCACTGCTGATGCCACAGATGTGGCCACGCCACTGCTCTTGCAGTTGATAGTGTGAACACACAGCAGCGCTTTCCCTGCTGCAGTCTCCGAGGGCTGGTTTAACTCTCAGCATTCTACATCTGCAAGTGTAGCCATGCCCAAATGAACAAACAAAATAGAAGAAAGCAGGAGAGACAAGAGAGAATTTAGGAACGTTTTTAAAATCTGTACCTTTAGGTAACAGATTCAACGAGCCCATCACAGCAGCAGCACCTCAGTGCTGAGAAAGGGCTCCTTGATTTTATAGATAAGTCTGTGTGCATGACATCTGTCACAGTGGAAATTGCTGTTCCTTTATCCAGTAGGTGAGGATATATTTATTTCCCCACTTTTGGGTGGATATATGGACTTTTATAACAGCAAGTTGGTGAGGCAAGACAAAGATAGAGCTGAGGCTAGAAAGTGTTGCAAGCTCCTGGGAAGTGAGAGAGGAGGGGTGTGTTTTTGTTTAATAGATTTGAACATCCTTTGCCAGAATGCTGTGTGGACTGAGGCTGCTTATGGTTTCCTGCTGCATGGATTCTGATGTGGCTTCAGTGGTCAGACATAGCAATTGTCAACAGTTTGGCAAGACAACGGTAACCTTTTCTCTTCACCCCCCCTTCCTCGCAGCATCATCCATGCCTTTGTGACCTCAAGATTAGATAGTTCCAATGAACCATACATAAAGTCATGCTAGAAGAGCACTCAAGATGCATGATGCAGAATGCAGTTTTCCATCTGCTCCGTGGTTTTAACCACAACGTGAGTAGCTCTCCAGTGACTACACTTGAGCTTCTAATTCTGGGCAGAATTCAAGACATTTCCAGTGGGACGTTGCTCAGAGAGAACCTATATTTTATTCCTCCCCAGCAACAGCTGAGATCAGTGGAGGGTTCTGGTGCTATAATAGTCCCTGCATTTGAGCTTCTCAAGGAAGGGTATTCTCAGTGGAGGCCTCTTCACTCTGAGATTCATTTCCCCTGTTGGTCTTGTGCAGCCTGAGTCTGTTGAAATTCAGGTTATGGTGTCTGGCTCATCCATTTGTTCAGGCTTTTGCCTGAGTGAGGGATGATTTTAGAATTCTTATATAGGGTTAATTTATTGGTATTAAGTTTGACCATTGTATTTGATACATCATTTTACAGATTAATGTACAATCACCCAAGCCTATTGTGTTGGGTGCATTTAAAAAAAATCTATAAATAACAGATCAGGATTGCCCAATGTAAAGTTGTTGTTTAGCATATTATGAAAAGAAGCAGAGAATTCACCCAATGTATTGTACAGTAGAAAAAGATATTAAATATGTACTGATAGAATGGGGTAAGGATGTCTGCTCTGTTTAGATATTAAATAACCTACAGAACTTTTTAGTCAACAGGAAGTTAGGCTCTCAATTGATATTTTACTAAGTAGACAATTCTTAAAGGCACAGACCTCAAATCTTATGGTGACCTAGAACACCAGAATCATCATTTTAATAATTGAGATATATTTGACTTTTAGGAATACTTAATATTAAGACATTTGTCAGTACTTTGTCTTACAACAACAATCATTTGTCTATATCCTTGTATTCCAGTGCATATAAAAAGATCTCTCAATTAGCTAACTTTGCTTCAATAGAAATGTATAATATAAATTAAAAAAAATGATTTTTAAATCTATACATCATTTTAACAGTTCCACTTCTCTTCAACGAGCCTTCTAGGTGATTTTATTTGTCTCTGACTTTCTTGGATACTTTATTGCGTGACTCTGTAAATCATTTGTCAATTTCTTTAAGAGCTTCTGAGCTAAAAGAGTTTCATAGATTTTAATGGTCCTAAAGGAACCATTATAATAATCTAGTCTGACTTTCTGCATAACACAAGCCATATAATTTCACTCAATCAGGGAATTCTCAGGTACATCGACTCCTTTTCGAGAAACCATCTTTCAGTCATTTCTATTTTATGTGATGAATTTACCTCTTGAAATAAGATGCATTTCTAAGTAGCATTCTCCTCAATCCTCCTACAGTTATGGAGCCTTTCCTTTGTGTTACTCACAGTACAATAGAGTTTAATGGAATTATTCTTGGTCTGAACTGGTCATTTCATCCACAACCAATATCCTTCTTTTATAAAGGTGAATGGTTATATGGTTTTTCTTATGAGGTGTGCACTACTTGACTTCAGTGTTTTGGTCTCGGTTCAAAATCTGAGCATAATTGGCTATTTCTGTTATGATTCATACACATGGATATTTTCAGTGGTCTGTTAAACATTAGTTTCATGGAAGTCTCACTGCTGGATGGATATATTACTCATCTATGTCTTAAATCCATTTAATGCTATTCTTACTGGAATTTTTTGGATGGCATCAATGTAACAAATTTATATACGTCTTGCATAAATCTTTCTATCATGCCATTGGCTTGAGTCCATTGTAGTGGTGTTGTATATGTGTATGAATCCCAGTTCATTTGAAAAATTACTGTCTCCTGGCAGAAAGAGCTGGGGCAAAGATGAAAAGTATAGTACTACCACTTGTTCCTTTCCTAACACTGTCATCTGTCACTACCATCTAGAGTTGATATATTCTCTTTTGCAGCAATAGATTTTGACCAGATAGTATTTCAGGGTATGTCTCAGACAAGTCAGGTTTCATAGTAGCAGCCGTGTTAGTCTGTATCTGCAAAAAGAACAGGAGTACTTGTGGCACCTTAGAGACTAGGAAATTTAGTCATGCAAATTTTACATGCATCCGACGAAGTGGGTATTCACCCACGAAAGCTCATGCTCCAATACGTCTGTTAGTCTGTAAGGTGCCACAGGAAATTTATTTGAGCATACACTTATGCCACAAGTACTCCTGTTCTTTTTTCAGACAAGTCAGTTTCCCTTATTTATCATCAGAATTTCTTGCCATTTCCACTGCTGTCTTGGAATAGAATAGCTGTCCTGGGATGGGAGAAGATAGGACATACAACAAGGAACGATTACTTATATGTTATCAAATTTGTTGTAGTCTGTCCTCTTCTCCCATTCTACTTTCTTCCATGCTTTCGGAATTTTTTTCTCCTTTTTAACTAACTGACGTATTGGAGTCATATATTTTAAAGCCTGAAGAGATCATCTAGTCAGATCTCCTGGATGGTCAAATTCACTAAATTGTTTCAGTGAAACAAAAAATAAAAAATTCTGGACAAAACATTTCAACTTTTTGATTCACAACAAGTTTCTTTCAAATTTTATTTAAATTTTATTACAATTTTAAAATGTGAGAAAAAAAAACATTTTGTTCAACCCAAAATGATTTTTTTCTGACAATTTTGGCTCCCTGAAAATTTTGAAAAATGTTTGTTTTGGGTTATTTATGTACCAATTCGGATTGTTGCTTAATCACAGTAAACTCACACAATTAACTAAAAAAAAATAATTTAATAGCGATTAATTGCAGTTTTAATCAAACTATTAAACAATAGAATACCAATTGAAATTTATTAAATATTTTGGATGTTTTTCTACACTTTCATATATATTGTATCCTGTGTTGTAATTGAAATCAAAGTGTATATTATTTTTTATTATAAATATTAGCATTATAAAAATTATAAACAAAATAAATTGTATTTTTCAATTCACCTCATATAAGTACTGTAGTGCAATCTTTGTCGTGAAAGTGCAACTTACAAATGTAGATTTTTTTTGTCACATAACTGCACTCAATAACAAAACAATGTAAAACTTTAGAGCCTACAAGTACACTCAGTCCTATTTCTTGTTCAGCCAAACGCTAAGAGAAACAAATTTGTTTACATTTACAGGAGATAATGCTGCCTGCTTCTTATTTACAGTGTCACCTGAAAGTGAGAACAGACGTTCCCATGGCACTTTTGTAGATGGCATTGCAAGGTATTTAGGTGCCGGATATGCTAAACATTCATATGCCTCTTCATGCTTCAGCCACCATTCCAGAGGAAATTTTGATGAGGCTCGTTAAAAAAATGTGTTAATTAAATTTGTGAATGAACACCTTGGGGGGAGAATTGAATGTCCTCCTCTCTGTTTTATTCACGTTCTGCCATATATTTCCTGTTATAGCAGTATTGGATGATGATCCAGCACATGTTGTTCATTTTAAAAATACTTTCACTGCAGATTTGACAAAACACAAAGAAGGTACCAATGTGAAATTTCTAAAGATGACTATAGTATTCAACCCAAGGTTTAAGAATCTGAAGTGCCTTTCAAAATCTGAAAGGGACAAGGTGTGGAGCATGCTTTCGGAAGTCTTAGAAGAGTAACACTCCAATTTGGAAACTACAGAACCCAAACCACCAAAAAAAATGAAAATCAACCTTCTGCTGGTGGCATCTAACTTAGATAATGAAAATGAACATTCATCGGTCCACTCTGATTTGGATTGTTATCGAGTGGTTCTCACTTTCAGGTGACATTAATGTAATTAAAAGACTTTTACTTAGAACTGTATTAACCTGTTCTACAGAGGCTGCCAAAGACTTGTAAAATGGAAACAACTTTAGGTCACTATTGGCCAGTGTTGAAAGGTTTCATATCTCACTGTCATTCCCTGAACTACTCATGCCTACTTAAAATCAGCGGTCTAGAGAGAACACTTTGTAATTCTATTATAAATTCTCTGAACCAGCTAGCCATTGTTTTGATCAGGATGGTTTCTAATATCAACACAGAGCTCTTACAATATCATTAATGTTGTGTGCTAAAAACATTCTGATTTCCTAATAAAGCCCAGTGGACTTAATTTACAATTTACAGAAATCATTATTGTAAAATATTTATAACTGTTGGTCTCAACACTGAACTTTTAATGATATCCCTTGTGCAGCCTATTGTAATGCCTAATGATTAGGGGTTACTGGTCTCCTAGGTGCCTCAATATTTTTTCTCCAGATGAGTAAAGCTAATGAGCTAATAAACCAGGGGATAGTGAGAATGGAGAAATAATAACCCAGACTATTTTCTTCAATAGTTCTTGGCACAAAAAAACACATCCTTGTGTGCACTTTGTGAAGACCTACAAGGAGGGAGTTGGATTAATCTATCATGGAGTATATGCTGGGTATATGATAGGTGAAGATGTTTCCTATGCCAAAAATTGTTTCTAGATGGTATTAAGATAATTTTTGCAATCAATTTTTTTAAAGGGCAGAAGAACTTTGAGAGAAAATTGTAGTTTTTTTCAACAAACAATATTTAAGACCGTAATTCTGAATTAAATTTACACTTACAAATCCAAACACTGAAAATCAAACTTACATTTTTTATTTAAAAAAAAAAATCTGTCTCAGAGTTCTCAACTTTGGATGTGTGTTTCATAGGAGTCATGATCACCCTTTCTTTTTCTTCCTTCCATTTAAAAGAAAATTGTTTCTAGTTCTTATAGTTGTAGGCAATGTTCCTTCTAATTTTTTCCATCCATGTGGGGAATGAATTTTGTTATATGCATCAAATTATTGAGGTAATGTGCAGATATGCACCATCAGTAGAAACAAAAAAGCTAGATATAATATATATGTTTAAAAAGTTACCATAGGGATAATTACTTCAGCCAGAACAGTTTAGGGATTTTAGAAATCACTACTCAGAGAATTAAATTTAAGCATAAGAGAGAAATAAAAATGATGAAATGCATAGACCAGTCAAAAAACTCAAATAACAGCATTTTGAAAGAATAAAATGAGAGACTATATATGCTTTGCAGGAAGTATCAAGAAGTAACAATACAAGTATGTGTTGGGAGATGACTGTGAAATACTGTGTGTGTGTATGCGCGCACGAGGGAGAGTCACACACACACTGTGCGCATGAGCAAGAGAAGTGGTTGTGTGAGTGAGAGAGATACACAGTGTGTGTGCATGTACGTGTGAGATAGAGACGTGTTGCCCCTTTAAGTATGTTCACAGCCTGGCAGAACTCCCCAGTAGACTGCAGCTGCCCTGGGGCATCCTTCAGGTAATCAATATTGCTTACTCTCACGCTATATGGTGCTTTTCCTTAAAGTCCCAGTGTGTATACATGGGCACAAGAGGATGATATTGAAGAAGTGTGTATATACAGTATCCCACTGAGTTCTGGGGGAAGTGGAGCGGCTTCCTCCCATTCTGAGTTATAGTCAGGGGAGGGGACTTAAAGTATCCATACACCCAAAGTGTGGAGACCTGGCTGATAGCTCTGACATGGAGCTGGGGGCTGATAGAGAAGTCAGACTATTGCCCCAGTCCTGGGCAACATGGATCCAGGGTAGGAGAACACAATTCCCAGACTGCATTCCTCACAGAAAGGGGCCTTTTTTTTCTTATTCTACAGAGGACCCAGCCTTCTCTCTCTCCAGCAGAGGCAGCTCTGTGGAGGTTACTGTCATTCTAGTGTTTACACATCAGTTTACAGTGTTATGACTCTGTATTCAGAATGGAAAAGCTCCCTCCCTCCCACTCCTGAGCCCTTTCGCATTCCCCCCTGGCTCTGCAGAGATGGAGCACAGGGTAGGGGGACACCCTAACATCAGGAGGCTCCCAGGAGACGCTCCAAGGCAGAGAGCAGGAGCAGCATGGCAGTGGGCAGAGGGATACCTGAAGTGTATGGCACTTGATAACTTGCTGGGCGGCCAACTGGCTGTGCAGCTTAGAGGGAACTTAGGTTGTAGGCAGAAACTTGAAAAAGTGAACCAAGCATAAAATGATGCAGTGATGCCTGCCTGAATCTGCAGGGAGCCTGAAACACTCTCTCTTAAGAATTGTGATTCATCTCAATCAGGCCCCTGAGGACTCTGTCATTCCATGGTCATGATATCGGTTACGTTTCTAATATGCCATGGAATTCTTCCTTTTTATCCTGGAATTTGCCATTTTGCTAGAGTCAGGTGCCCAACATCTTGCTTTCTGTCCCTGTTCTGTGCTAGGACTGCCAGCAACTATCTCTTACTCTACAGGTTTCCCTGCCTAGAACCTGTCACTAGTGTCAGCTTTCCCAAGCCTCCCATTGCATGCTCCCGGAATTCCAGTGAAGCCATGTCCCCTCTGGATTATTGTTTCCCCCTTCAGGGACTATGTGACAATGAAAGCCAGGGATGCACAGATTTTGCAAGGAAAATTTTAAACCAATCACATCTTACAGACAAAGCACAAGAGATATACAGATCTATAGAAAAACAACAAAAAACTGCATGTAAACCCCTCCCTCCAGTACCTCATCACTCCGCAAGCCCTTTGGGTTTTGGTCAGTCCTTTTATGGTCCCAGGACTCTCTTCTCCCCTGGCACAGCTTTATCTTCTTGTTCTGGTCTCTTCTCAAATGGCTGGTGAGAGAGCCTTCCTTTTAGAAAGTTCCAGTTCTTCCTGTCTGGTGACCTCCTGAGTGTGGGCTTAAATCCCTCATCAGGTGATCCATTGCTTGGTTACATTTTCACTTGGGAGAGAGAGCTGGTTCCTCCGGGCAGCAGCCAGCTCATTGTCCTACTTATTTCCATTTGAATGGAAGGCCCTCCAGATGGACTCTTGACTGCTCTCTTTTGTTAGCCCTCTTCTAACAGTCCCAATGCAAGATGGAGGTTAGAAGGCCACAGTGTAGGTAAAGTGAAGGTTTCAATCAGACTGGTATTCACAAAACAAAAGTGGGGTTTGTAGTTCAATGTAGATCTATACAAACATACACTAATCTGTCACAGCTATTAAAAGGAGCGAGCACTGGGCCTTTTGGAGACCAATGACCCATCTTTACAAAAGAAATCCATTGTATTCTTCTAAAGAAAAGCTTCTGGGTTTACAGAATCAGAAGACTGTTTGTTTTATTAAATGACAATACTATAAATATGAAAGCCCTCTGAGCATCATACTTGATGTCACAGCAAACAGCAAAAGCTGCCAAGCCACATATAGTTAGGGGAACTGATTGTGCCCTGTGTCTTGGATGTCAGTGTTATGTTGGGATCTGCTGCTGCCATTCAAATTAAAGCAAACTCATTCCCCTCTCAAATGATGCAGCCATGTGACAAATTCATGGCATGACTGCAGATGTTCAGAAACAGCTATTTAGAGGAGTTCAGAAGTCAGTGCCTGTCAGTACAAAGAGATGAAACTACAGATGTCTTCTGCCCAACTTTTAACATTTGAGTTGTATGATAGAAATGATCTACACAAAAGGACTTTCCTGTTTTGCTGTCCAATGACAAGACATACTTTTCATTAATCAGTTAATTTTCAAATAAATTAATTGACAGCTAGTGGCTGTTGGTAACTATATTCTGTTTGTGAAGACTGTAATGGGCATGAAAGTGATTTTTGTCCCATGATCCAAATCCCACAATCTTTTGAATTTGTAAAGGATTATAGCGTGTGACAGATCACAAGATGATTTTTTTGTTTTATGAGTCACAGGCTAAAAAAAGTTGGAGAACAACTATGTCAGATGACTCAAGGGGAAAGGGCCCACACAATTTTAATCTGTTTTCCCCCTCTCTCAATAAATCTTGGTTTGAATTAGACTATCTGAGTCCTAGATTGTTTTGGGGTAGGGTTACATCAATATGCCCTTGAGGGAAAATGGCCTTCTAGCCTCACATGAGAGTGAGTCAGCAACGGAGACATTGGTACTTATGCATTTAAGCAGCAGTTTTCATCCATACAGCTCAAACATTGTGCTAGTTTTGTACAAATGTAATTTTTAACATTTATAAAATTACCTGATTTTCCAAAATATCAGAAGCCAGGACTCTAGGCAAAAATACATAAATTGCTGAGCACCTAACGGGCTCTAACATCGACCAGGATTCAGTGTACAAAGCAGGTGTTTGCATGTGCAAACAGACAGTTCAATGGATTCAGGGGGAGAGAATGTCACTGTGACATTTTATATAATAACACCTGCTACAACAGAACTACCATGCAGTGTTTTTCCCCCTCCGTTTTTCTTTTGTTGATTTTAATTATCACCATTCACTTCCCCTCTGATGAAGAGGGACATGGGTTGCCATTGCAGTCCTGCTAGTGACATGCCAGAATCCATCAGTCATTTAAAATGCCAAAATAAAAGTGTCCCATGGACAGCACAGGGCATAGAACAATAAGTAGTTGGGGGATATAAGCTGAAACACGAAAAGGGAGGATTTCTATTATGCAAACTTGGCTTTTGCAGTTTGATGCTGAAGGATGGGTCTGAATAGTAATGAAATATTTAAAGTATAGGATAGTTTCATCCTTTCTTTTAGACCCCATAATTGGACAGAGTGGACAATAAACATTTAAAATGATCTCGCAAGGACCCTTTTAAGCAGTTCAAGTCCGGGGCCTGTAGCACAGATTGATATGCTGCTACAAGTTGCAAAAGGGACTGGGATGCCACATTCTTCAGTAACAAGGACAGGGAATATTGCTTCTGACTAATTGGATGGGGGAAAGATGATCAGAATTTTTTTCCAATTAAACCCTTAAACTGGAATATCCACAGTAGAAATAACAGGTCGTGGGTGGGCTTTGCATTCTACTCCAATGGATCTGGATGTCAGTAGCATAGAGTTGATAGTAAAAACTTGAGAAGTGGGGGAATGGACTCCTGGGTGTGTATAGGACAAAAGAAAGGAAGAAAAACAAACCCCATGAAAGAAAAACAGAAAAAGGTGGGGAGGATCAAGATCTATCAAATGAGAGCAATCAGCGAGATAGGAGGGAGAACCAGGAGAGGACACAGTCATAGATGCCCAGAGAGGAGAGAGACATGTAAGGGGGAGAGAGATTATCAGTGTTGAAAG
This sequence comes from Chelonoidis abingdonii, assembly GCF_003597395.2. Taxonomy (NCBI): domain Eukaryota; kingdom Metazoa; phylum Chordata; order Testudines; family Testudinidae; genus Chelonoidis; species Chelonoidis abingdonii. Next base: position 177,614,114 of record NC_133769.1, on the reverse strand, counting down.
CAGCAGGAAAATCAGTAAAATAACAAGACAAAAGTGCCCTTTGACTTAGCCAGGAAGGGCAAGTTGGTGAAATGTAGAGGTGAAAGCCAGGTTAGAGGGAATCAGAGAGAGAATTGGTTGAGAAGCCAAGGCAACGTGAGCAGACAGCATGCCCAAGGCTTCTGGAGACATGGGAGAGGAGAGAGATGATGGTCATTTTCAGGGTCATGCAGGCATCAGATATTTTCCTCCCAAAATCAGAGAAGCAGATTAGGATGTAAGGGAAGTTTTGAAGGGAGGGCAAATGGTTTGCTTGTAGGAGAGAGAGGAACCTGAGCAAAAAGCACAATTGAGGACAATGGAGAGGGGACCAAGCTGAAGGATCGTGAGATGGAATGGCTTTCCTTGGAGCAGTGATTTTCTCTTCCTCTCCCATAGATGGTGGGTGGAGTCTTTCCTTTTCAGGGTCTTGCAAGGCATCATCCACTGTTCCTCGTGTCAACAATCAAGACCCAGATTATAGATGCAGTTATACAAATAGCTGCTTATTCAAAAGCCTGCACAAGCTCCTGGCATTTCCTCTGTTTTTTGGTGTTAATAGCATTGATTTTGGGCTTTCTCCTGGGTTTTGCTCTAAGTAGTTTCTTGGCTATAATCTTCACTTTGCTATTAATCAAGGAAGTCAGTGTCATGATCAGCACTGTGGAACGTGCAAGTGTTCTGTACTCAGGTCTTTCCTCCTAATGATAACAAAGTCTAATTGGTGCAAGTGGCTTGATTGTGGATGTCGTCATGACACTTTGTGGTGATAATTTCCTGTAAAATATGAATTGGTAATGCACATTTGGTTTTGGACGCAGAATTCATGAAGTCCTTGGCCATTTTCATTCATCTTGCCAATGCCAAAATGTCTTCTGGTCTGCACCGACTCTTGCATTAAAGTCACCAAGGAGGAAAAGTTGCTCAGTTGATGATATTCTTTTGACCACTTGATGCAAAGAGCTATAGAATGTATCCTTCTCCTCAGGGCTAGATTTGAGTGTTGGTGCATAGGGACTAATGATGTTCACAGAGCTGGTGGTCGTCTGGAGTTTAAATGAGATGATACGCTCTGACTTCCCAATGAGTGTTTCTAGGAGGTTTACTCACTTATTTCTCACAGCAAAACCAACACTGTGCAGACGATTTTCTTCTCTGCTTTTACCTTGCCAAAAGAAGGTGTAATTGGCCTGTTCGACAGAACCAGCATCTGCAAGTCTTGTTTCCTGAAGTGCTGCATGTCAACATTAACTTTGTAGAGCTCACAGTCTATTAAAGCTGACTTCCCTATGCTGCTTGTGTACTGTAGGTCATCATCGTCTGTCAATCCTGGACACGTGGTCCTGACATTCCAGCTGCCAAGCCAGAAAGTTCTTGGTTTCTTATTTTTGCCAGGTGCAAGGTTTCCATCTGCCATTCAACTTTTGATCTAGCCCCGCACACCCCATGGGGCAGGCAGACTGTGGCAGGTCAGCATTTAACTGTCCTGCGGCTGCATGGCTTTGTGACAGGCAGTGGCTGACCAACGGAATGCAGTGATTTCTCCCACCATCGAAGGTAACCCATGGCGCCCTCCTCTGTGCCAATCAAGTGAAAGCTTATAACCCGTAACTGCCACCTTCTGTGTTTAGCCTGGGCAGTTGATATGGAGAAGCTGCTTTCCCATGTGTCAGTGTCCCTCTTGACTTCACTGGTTTGGACCAAAAGGAGGACAGGAGTCGATACATTTGGAACCAGCTACACTGCAGGAGTTGCCAAAGCGGCAGAGATCTTCCATCTCCTACCCTTCGGGGCTCCACTAGATTGGTTATCAGCCAAAGCTGAAGGACCTAGTCTGTCCTGCATGGATGTCATTGGCAAAAACACTGAGTGAATTTGCTCATCTGCCTTTTGATGGCATTTCCTCCATCAAGGGTTCCACTATCCTCCTCAGGAGCTCATCAGCCCAAAGACGTTGGCGCTTCCTGAGGTTTCTGGGTTAATTAACCACTGCCCAGCACTCAGCGTTGACCAGTACAGGTTGTACTGCTTATGACCATAGCGGTAGCAGGTTTTCAGTTCTGACCTGACCAGAAGATTAGTTTTAGATGAGTTTTTAAATATAATTTAGTATACATAGTTTTTAGATAGTGCCGATCTTCGATTTTGGGATCGTGGATCTGAAGATCCAGACGACAGGATTTAAAAGATCTATCTGCCTAGGAGAGGGACACGCTCCATATGCTCCACTTTTACTTGGAGAACACATAAGGAGCAGCAGAACAGATTACAGGCTCTACTGCACCAGGAGGCATTGGCAGCTAAGCCAGCCAGATCCAATCCTTCACTAGAATCTGAGAGATTTCACAGACCTTCTTCAGCCCCTAATACACCAGTGGATAAGAAGCAACAGAAGTCTCTGCAGAACTTATCTGTTGCAGTTCTGAGCTTGAAGAAGGTTCCAAAGAAGGATAGAAAGCCGTCAGCCTACAAGTAGAGACTCCCTGATAGCATGAGTTTCTGTGCCCAGAGCCAACTCACAAGAGAGATGTTCATCAGATCCCGATTGAGACTGGTTAAGGAACTGGTGAGCAGAAAGAACTCTGATATGAGAGCCGAAAGGCATTCTGTGGACCTGTCAGATTCCAAACCATCAGAACTAAGACCAAGGATAAGGAGGGCTTCCACTCCATGGAGAACGATATAATACCTTCAGATCTGAGCACTGGTTCCGATTTGGTCCATCAACAGCCTGTAACAGTAATTGTTGAGATCCATCGTATGGATCTGCATCCTTCTCAAGGCTTGAAACTGACACCCTTGCAGGTGTGGTATATACTCTGAGGTTCTGGTATGTCTTTACTTACTTAAGCACTGCCTCAAAGTCTACGTTGCAATTTATACATGTGCTAGGGGGCATGTATGTACTGAACGCACTGCCGTGAAGTGTGTATATAGTCTTAGAAGACAGTGAAGAGAAAGACTTGGGCCAAAGCTTGGGACAGTTCCTGAACCATTAGCTGGATGTGGTAGGAAAGAAGTGAAGTGACTGTAGTGCCATGCGCCCTTTTACAGACCTGAAGACCTCTGTGGATTCCACCTGTGCCATTTCTGCGACAATTGGGAAGTAATAACCTCTGTAGCAGGGTGGTCACTCTGCTCCAGTTAGGAAGGGGTTAAAAGCATTCAAGGCAGGCTGGTTGGGTAAACAGCCACAGATGTGGCCACATCTAACTAGGATCCAGCTGATCCTGATAAAAGGGCAGGCTGAGGGAGTAAGAAACTCTTGCTCCGGCTGGGGAGCTGAGAGGACCCAGATTGCCTGAGAGAGTAAGCAGGATACCTGAGGCAGAGCAGGGCAGGGGAAAGGCAGGCTGAGCTGAGGAGCTCTGGCCTGCTGAGTTCCCAGGCTGAGACCTTGCTAAAGCCCAGGGAAGGTACTAGGGCTGCAGGGAGGCAGCTGGGGCTGGAAAGGCAGTAGGTCCAAACCCCCTTGCTGATGATGAGTGGCCACTCCAGACTGCAGTTTGCCTCTGAATGAAGGGACTAGGTGAGGACTGGGAGTGGGTCACTGAGGTGAGGTGGGCTTAGGGGATTGGAGTTCCCTGAGAAGGGGAGACCCAGAGTGTGGGGACACTGCTGTGGGGCAGCACTCTGAGGAAAGGGGCACCATGGTCTGGGAGGGACACGGGGCCAGAAGTACTATAAGTGGTGGAGAGCAGGAAGCAGGCACCAGTAGGAAGACACCAGCCAGCAGGAGGTGCTCTGAGGCTGGAACTGAGCTACTTCCTGGTGTAACCTGCTGGAGGCACTGCAGCAGTGGGTCAGCAACTTGCTACACCTCAGACAGGTGGATCTTGCAGATATTCCATAGAATTAGAGACCCTCTTATAGCCTCACCCTCAGAATATTTATGAATGGCAAGGAGAGAGGCGGGAGGCGTGTGTGATTGCTCCAGCAGGCATTGCTAGTTAGTTCCACCATTTAAGCTGCACCCGACCGGCGCATCCCATCTGTGGTCATATGCAGAGGATGCTCAAAGAGGAACTTACTTATGTCTATCCTTCTGCTTGCTCTCTTCAGATGTCACACAGGCTGAGGTGTGACTGAAAGCAAGGACTGCCCTTTACCTGCTCTCCCACTACTGTGCCCTTACCTCTCCTTTATGATCTTATCCTTCCATTTCCCCTCACTAAGGGCTGGTCTACACTGTGGGGGAAAATCGATCTTAGATACGCAACTTCAGCTACGTGAATAACGTAGCTGAAGTCGAAGTATCTAAGATCGAATTACTCACCGTCCTCACAGTGCGGGATTGATGTCCGCGGCTCCCCCTGTCGATTCCGCAACTCCCCTCGGCTTGGTGGAGTTCCGGAATCGATATAAGTGCGTTCATGGATCGATATATCGCGTCTAGATGAGACGCGATATATCGATCCCCAAACAATCGATTGCTACCCGCCGATACGGCGGGTAGTGAAGACATAGCCTGAAACTAGTTAGCAGGAATTCTTACTAGCGTTTGTACTGCTTTTGTGGTTCTCCTTTCATTTTACTGACCTTGTGGAATGAGGTTCTTCCTGTCTGTTGCAGAATCACTCTGCTTAATCAACTCTCTTGTTTGCTCTCTCTAAAGCTTTCCCTTCATCTCTCCTACACACAATTCCCCTCTATAAAGTGTTTTTCTCTCTTTTCTCTAATTTCTTTTTTGGTTTTACTTTTTTCATTCTCTTTCTCTTTCGTTCTCTTTCTCTTTTGTGTTCTTTCGTTCTTCAGTTCTCTCTCTCTCTTTTTCATTCTTTCAGCACTGTACTGTGTACTCAGTATAAAAATAAGTTGTATAGCTAGACTCAGGGCTGGTCTCAGCAGGCTCTATTAAGCGTGTTATTATCAACCTCCCACTGGCTATGAGGAGAGTGAAGCTTTGGCTGAATCAGAGGCCTCTTCCCTTTCTCCCCCAAACCTTTATAGGCATAGACTGTAGTTATATACAACCCCTATTACTGACAATGGTAATCCAGTTCATGGCCCATTCTGTGTATTGTGCTGCCATCATGTGTAGTTACATCGCTCTCATCTGCATCATCAGTTCTCTCTCTCTCTCTCTTTTTTTTTTTTTTTTTTTTTTTTTTTTTTAGTTTATTACACGCCGTTTCTGTCCTTTGGACAACAGGAATTTATTGTTCTTTGAACATTTAACTTGCTTTCCTAGGAAAAGTGTCATGACCAAGGGAATTTTTAAATAAGCTCAGGACTTTTGCCGAAGTATTTATGCAGTGGAGAAAGCATTAATTAAATAGCAATAAGTCTAGTAAAATGGGGGCGGGGATTCATCCATCATGGGTTCCACAGCAACTCCGTTTTTTACCCTGGTCAGAATTCTTTGTCTGGGCAGAGCAAAGCTTAGGGCTTGGCTACATTGGAGAGTTACAGCGCTGGTGGTGGGTTTACAGCGCTGCAACTTACTCACCGTCCACACTTGCAAGGCACATACAGCGCTGCATTTCCCTGGCTGGAGCGCTGGCTGTACTCCTGCTCTGCCTGGGGTATAACGATTGCAGTGCTGGTGATGCAGCACTGCTCCGCCAGCGTGGCCACCAAAAGCGCTGTAATTGGCTGGGATAGGGGACGGAAGGGTGCGGGTCATTCCGCTCCGTCGCCAACTCCCCGTGGTGCATCGCTTCACATCCCAGCAGTCACTGTTTTCCATCCACGTTTGGCGCCATTGTTACTCTCAACGGTTCTGTGGAAACGGAGCCGAGCTGCTGAGGTAGCTGATGAGTCTCGCCAGCACATCAGTTGGCAGTTGAGCTATTCCTTCAGCTCCAAAGTGACAGTGAGGAGTCGACGATGATGCGTATGACTCTAAATTGCTTGTGGCATTCATGGAGAATGCTCAGCACCATGGAACGCGCTTTGGGCTTGGGAAACAAGCACTGATGGTGGGATCACATCGTCATGGAAGCCTGGGATGACTAGCAGTGGCTGCAGAACTTCGGAGTGAGAAAAGCCACTTTCATGGGACTGTTGCTGAGCTCGCCCCCACCCTGCGCGCTCAAGGACACGAGATGAGAGCTGCCTCATGCCAGTGGAGAACGGGTGGCTACTGCATCGGAGCTGGCAACTCCAGACAGCACCGAGTCAGTCCGCGAACCAGTATGGAGCGAAAAGTTGACCATTGGAATCGCTGTGTGCAGTTTGCAGGGCCAAAATCGCATCCTGCTAAGAAGAAACCTGTGGTGGGGGAACGTAGGACTTGGGAATGGTCTTGCACAAAGGGGTTTCCCTAAACTGTGGAGGGCGATAGATGGACGCATATTCTCATCTAGCACCACCCATCTAGTATCTGATACCATTAATCCGGAAGGGTATTGTCTCTATGTTCTCCAGGTGCTTGTGGATCACCGTGGGCATTTCATTGACATTAACACAGGCTGGCCTGGAAAGTGCATGATGAAGCATCTTTCGGACAGTGGCCTGTTCAGGAAGATGCAGCGGGGACTTTTTTCCCAGACCGAACATCACAGTAAGGGGACGTTGAAGCCCATTGTGATCCTTGGAGACCCCGCTTACCCGTTACATGCCTTGCTCATGAAACCGTATATAGGAAACTTGACAGGAGCAAGGACTGGTTCAACTACAGGCTGAGCCGGTGCGAATGACTGTGGAGTGTGCTTTGGCCGTTAAAAGGCACTGGCAATCTCTGTAGGGAAGCTAGACTTGGGGAAAGCAGCATCCTGCAGTTATATCGTGGCGTACCTCCATATATTTGTGAAGGAAGGGTGAAACATTTACAGGAATGGATCTCCAAGTTTCAATGCCTGGAGCTGAATTTGCACAGCCAGAGAGCAGGCTACTAGAGAGACCAGCACAGGGCTACAAGGATTAGGGATGGCTTGAGGAGGAATTTGAGACTGAAAACCAACAGAATGTTTTGTGCCTTGCACAGGATAAGTGCAGTGGTTAACAATGTTTTAGGAATCTGTTTTTCCTAAAATGATTTGCAGTGCCTGTTTCTTTCCTGGGCTACGTGTTCTTTCACTTTCTGCAATATAAAGACTGTTTTCAAAGCCAAGAATTCATTTATTGAAAAGAAAACAACTTTCTTGACAACACACACATTTTGGGAATCTAAAAGGGCAGGGGGGTGAGTAGTGAACTGTACAGTCACAGGTTTGAAGATGTCCTTCTGAGTGCTGCTGCTTTAGCAATGCTGCTGGCACTTCAGGATGAAAATACTGCATGGTGAAAGGAGTTGAGTGCAGTAAGGGTTCGTAGTTCTCAGGGCTGGTTGGTGACTACAGGTTGAGAGGCGGTGTGTAAGAACCTGGATGCTGGGGAAGGGGGTTTGGAGCTGACTGGGGCACAGAGGAAAGAGCTTTGGGATCAGGGCGGGGGTGTGCACGGTAGTGCCTGCCGGCATGGCTACGAGTGGCTGGATAGAGGTCCGCTTGGTGCGCAGATGCTTATCAGCTGCTTTGTGCTTTCTTCTTAGCCGCTGCGTGTTCTTCGGCGGATCCTGCTTTCCCATTCCTCCAATCTGTAGTTTTTTCCTCCAGTCTGCAGTTTTTTACTCTTCCTGGCAGAGTGATCCATAACGCGTTCAGCATGTCTTCTTGCTTTTTGGCGGCTTCTTCCTGAGGTTTTGTAGCCTCTGAGCAGTCGATGATATGGGCGTCGAGTAGTCAAGGACACTTTCGAAAAGGCAAAAATGGCAACAGTTACAGGAGCAGCATTTATAATCTCACCCAAACGGTTATTCCCACACAGTGAAGGAGTTTACCAGTCTCACTTTAGCATACTTTTGCCCATACCAAACAGAGCCACACACCCACAGGAGCCACGAAAGGTGAGTAGAGGGACTGATTGCTTCAGGGATGTGCAGGGTTCTGCGCGTTGGGAAAGCAAACGCTTCAGGAGCATCTACACTGAACAGTCTCCCAACATTTTCCACAGGAGTTAATCCTGGAAGATATCTCGCTGCTGCAGGCAAGGGCCTCCTTAGGCATAGGCAACATAGGCAGCTGCGTAGGGCACCTGAAAATTGGGCACCAGGTCTTAGTGTCCACCCTCTTCTTTTCCTATCCCTGTTCTGACCTTCCTGCAGGCTCCACAGATGGCTGCTCTAGCCTGGTGAGTCTTCCTTGGGAGGAATTCTAGTAGTTAAAGTGAAAAACTCCAGCTGCCAGACCTACTTAGGACAACATTGGAAACTGTTAAAGAGACATTCAAGGGTAATAAAGCCATTTAACAGGCATTGCCAACTCAGTTATAAAACTGACAGTTCTGCGTGGTAGTCCTGTTGTCTACCAGCAAGACAAGGACGAGTCCTTGTGGCACCTCAGAGACAACAATTAATTTGGGTATAAGCTTTTGTGGCAGCTAGAACCCATTCATCAGTGTCACAAAGCTTATGCCCAAATAAATTTTTATACTGTCAGTTTCTGACTTATTGACAAAACAGATGTGCATTAATGTAATATTACACAGAACATGTCAGTCTACAGGCCTTAGTTTAAAATTTGTCTTTAAAATATATTCATAGTGAACTGGTGAAGATTATAAAATCCACATTTCTACAAAAATGCTTGCATAAGGTTTTAGATGCACAATCATCTTAGCCTTAATGCGGGATCTTTCAGAATACAGTTTTTAAAATAAATCCTTCAAAAGACTCCCTATCTAAAATACATTTAATTACTATAGTAAAAAAAAAAGTGACTCCAAGTCTTCCTGTCCTTCTTCCATCCCTTCCCACCTCTCCCCCGACTCCCCACTGAGAGAGCCCTTAAAGGGACAACAGTCCTTCCCTTCCAGATAGCTGGACAAAAGGTTTCGCCTTTCTTTACTTCTGACTATCCGAATGAACTAGTTTTAAAAAGAACCCTCCAGCAAAATCAGTACCTTTAGTAAGACATAAAATCCTTGTTATAACTCATAAAAAT